>NW_017619207.1:4267322-4534822 GCF_001879475.1 Ipomoea nil | reverse complement strand
CAGACTCTAAACCTATCTTAGTATGCCATAATAATATTGCCAATTATAATATGGGGTTTTTGAACATTTAAAAACACTAACAGATAGAAAGGTTAGAATGTTCATTTGGGGCAACAATAAGGAGACATGGAAATTCTATTTGATGAGTTGGGATGTGGTTACCAGACTTAGGAAGCAAGGCAGACTAGGAATCGGGGCAACGAGGGAAATGAACCTGGCTTTTATGGCCAAGTTTGGGTGGAAAATGAGAATGGAAAAGGATCAACTCTGGGCAAAGGTGTTGAGCCTCAAGTATGGAGGGAGAGAATAAGGATCTTGGGAGCCCCAACATAAACATGGTGTTTTTAATGTCTAGCAGGGAGTTGTTAAAGCGCATGAGGCAATCAAGAACGGATTCAGACGAGGTGTTAACAATGTGAGGGAACCAGATTCTGGAAAGACGCATGGGTGGACGAGAAACCATTGAACGAATGGATTGAGCAAGATGGGCACCAATGGGATAAGGATGTCAGGCTGTCAAGCCTTTGGGATCCACGAATTGGATGAAGATGGCAGCAAATTAGGAGCCTATTACCAGATCATATTTGTGATAAAAATGTACTTTATGGTCTGGATAATGCAAGTGACTTGGTTAAGGAGATGGTATGGACCAAGTATAGTTCAGGTATGGTTACCGTAACCTCTGCCTATGAATGGATTAGGGGCTTAGACTTGCAGGTGCATAACAACACTTGGGACCGGATATTGAAGATTAAAATTCCAGTGAAGATGCAAGCTTTCCTTTAGTTGGAAATCCATGAGAGGATATTTTGCAACACGGAGATAAACACACAAGAAGCTGGTGGACCATGACACATGCATTTTGTGCGGAAAGGAGGTCGAGACCGTTGGGCATGTACTCCGCAATTGCAGTAGTTTGGAGTGGATTGACAACTACGGAGACTTGGCGAAGATGGAGTAGAGTCCCGTCCAGAGCTTGGTTGGCGAACAACATTACAAATAGGGACTGAACGTACGAGGGGGAGAGATGGTTGGCTTGTTCGGAATCACAGTGTGGTAGATTTGGAGGTGGAGAAATAAAGCCATTTTCTCGAGAACGAATGAGGAACTAAGGAGAAAGATTGATAAGGTGTTAGCATGGAAGGAAGAAACGGGGAAGGCCTTGGACACTATGGACAAGGGATACGCGAGAAAAGTGATAGGGATTGGAGATGGCTTTACTGGGAACGACCTCCTCAAGGTAAGTTTGGTCTTAATGTGGATGCAGGTGGCAGTGACAATTGAGGATTATCAGGCTATGACGGTGTGCTACGAGGTGAGGACGACTAGTGTTGTGGTGGTTTCATCAAAGCATGCAGCAACATACACGTTGTTGAAGTAGAGTGCATGTCAATCCTAAAAGGACTGGAGTGGGCAAGGGGAAGAGGGCTTCAAAACGTGGAAGTGAGGAGTGATTCAAAAGAAGCAGTCTCGTGGATCAATGACACGAGTTGGCTTGAGGGTCCCATTCGACTCATGGTGAGACGATGTAAAGAATGGATGGCTCGCAATTGGGTAGAGACGGTTGTCCATGTCTTCAGAGAGCAGAATGTCGCAGCCTATACTTCGACGAGACTGGCTAGAAAACAAGGAAGTAGCTGGCAAAAACTAGGGAGTCCTTCGGATGAGGAGTTTCAAGTGCTTGTGGATGATCAGAAGGGTGTCCCGAGCACTAGATGGATTACGTTGAACCACCTTCAAGTGTCGTTGGGCTCAACCCCTCTTTCTTGGCAAATTATTCTGTAGACCCGGGTCCACCTTGCAAGGTGGACTACGGTCCAAAGATACACAATTTATTTATATACTAAATGTTCACAATTTATCTTTTATAAATTCACAATTTGTGATGACATTGTATTGTATTAACAAATTTCTAAAACTTACTAACACAATTTATATTTTAGAAGTTCACAATTTCAATACTAAATATACTAAGGTTGCAAAAATTGCGCCTAAACGCTGATTATTCAGGCCTCCTCTGCGGCCGGTTAGGCGGCACCTAGATCGCCTAACTGGCCGAACTGTCCCAACTTTTTTTTCGCGAAGAATTGCGACTGCATAAGCGCCTCCGCCACCCTTTGCGACCCCTCCACCTCTGGCTCCGTCAGTCGTCGACTCAGGGGGGGTAGATGGGTTTCTAGCACTGGCAAAGTAATAGTAGAAAGATTGAGAAATGATGATTTGAGAATCAAAACCTAGAAAGATTTCTAGCACCGTTAGTAGATGGATTTCTAGCACCGTCAGTCGCCCCACGCGACCACGCCCCTCCGCCGAAGCGCCACCTCACGCGACCACGCTCCTCCGCCGGTTGCCTCCGCCAATTATGCAATGAAGTTGTAGTTATATCGAAATGATCATGTAGTTGTGTTTTAATGAAACTATATTGTATATAAAATAAAATTAAATAACATTTTCACATATTTGAGTGTATAAATATCGAATGAAACTGTAGTTATATTGAAATGAAACTGTAGTTGTGTTGAATTGAAACTGTAGTATATGCAAAATGAAACTGAATAACAGAGTTAATATTTGCGAAACAGCGCGGAACGACATAAAACAAGTGTCGTTTCTTTCATTAATCAAAACGACGTCGTTTTGAAACTCGTCGATTATGCACCGCGGTGCACGATATAATTTGCCGTAAATTTGGTTGATTAAAAAATGATAAAAAAAAAAAAAAAAGAGTAAGGGTCAAATAGGCCATCCAACTGCACACAATAATTCAATTAGGCCACTGAACCTAAAAAACTTACAATTGGATCCCTAAACTAACCAATTTCAAACGATTCTTCTAATTTGAAGGTTTCCAACAGGTCATCTTTCCAAATTAATTATTTTTTAAAAATAAATTTTTAAAATTAATTATTAAAAAAAAAAAAGGACTGGCCGGAGACGGTTGCTCCGACTGAGTCTGTTTTTTTTAAACAAAATTTAAAATTAATTATTTTTAAAAATTTATTTTTTTAAAAAAATAATTAATTTGAGAGGATGACCTGTTGACATGTTGGAAATCTTGAAATTGGAAGAATTGTTTGAAATTTGTTAGTTTAGGAACCTAATTGTTTGTTTTTTTAGATTCAGTGGCCTAATTATATTATCATGTGACCTATTTGACCTTTATTCTTAAAAAAAAAAAAAAAAAAAAAAAATTGGTGGCCCGGCCCAATGATGACGATATTTTAGGAATATTTAAAACCTAGTCAAATCTCCTTCCTATTGTCCTACCATTTGCCTATCTTTCTCACTCGTAGAGTCGTAGAATAGCATTCTCAATGGCGATCACAAACGCGCCGGCTATGATCGTAACGGTCGCGGTGGCGGCGCTCTTCATTTTCTCAGTTGCCTCCGTGACGGCCTCTGATGGTCCATTCATATTGGCGCACAAGAAAGTTTCTCTCACGAAGCTCAGTTCCAGCACTGAGCGAGTATCCGTTTCCATCGACATCTATAACCGCGGATCTAAGTGAGGACCTGCATTTATCATACCTTAACTCTCCTTTTATATGCACATTTTTCATGTTCAATTCAATGTGTGTATATATGTGCTAGATTTTGTTTTCTGAAAGTATCTGCCTGTTTATATTTAGTTTAGAACAAATGATTCTTAGACTAATTGTGTCTAAATTTGCTGAAATGCGGTTGCATGGAAAGATATAAATTGCATTGTGCTTTGGTAGAAGACTAAAAGTTACAGATCCCTTTTGTCTGGCATAATAAAACTTCTTTTTTTTTTTTTTCCAGAAATGGAGTGAAGAATTGATTGGCATGTTGAAGCAAAACTCTATAATTAATTTGATGTCTTGATCATGTTAAAATGTTATAATTAATTATACTGGAGTAATGAGTTTCTGTGGTGCTATAATTCACCTTACCGTCCTCTCTGAAAAGGAAATAACTATGCTTGGGTATAGTCAATTTTCCAGAAAGATAGGGAGAGAGCTACAACATCTCCAACTAATGTTTCCATTTTTGGACTTTGGAGTATGGAAAGATGATGTATGTCACCAGTCACCTTAGAAAATTCCTTTACTAACTAGCTTGTAGCATTGTAGTGTTTATCCTCGAGAATTCAAATGAATAACCAAGCTGTATGTTAAATAATTGTGCTTTGATTTTATTTCTGGATCATTTTATGTAAATTCCGTGTCAATTTGGCATGTGCAACTGAAATGATAAAGGAAGAAGGAGAAGAATCTGTTTAAACCATGATCATCTCATGTTAGGATTTTACTAGGGAGTTAAATGTATCAAATCACCTGAGTTATGGTGCTGCAATGTATGTATGTATTTATGTAACATGTCCTACTCCAAGGGATTAGAAATTGTTTAGAGAAGTTATTTGTTCAATGTGAAGAAAAACACCATGTTCTTATATAAAACTGTTCTGCTTATGATGTAAGCCATTAACTAGATATATGTCATTATGTCTTGGGAAATAATGTTCATCAGACTATATTTTTCTGAACTGTTATTGATTCCACTTATTTCAACTGTGCAGGACTGCTTATGATGTAACTCTTGCAGACAGTAGTTGGGATCAGGAAATATTTTATTTCGTGACTGGCAACACATCTAAGTCATGGGAAAAGCTTGACGTGTATGTTGACCTTATTGCTTCTTTGTTTTCTAGGTTTACTGATTCATTTTGAGGTCCATATATTTTATTTTTATCTCTGAATAATTATATGTTCTTGTTATGTAAAAATGCCAGCGGTTCTGTTGTTTCCCACTCTTTTGAGTTGGAATCCAGAGTGAAAACTACTTACTATGGTGCACCTGCTCTTATCACATATCATGTTGCCAGCAAGCCCAAACTACAGGTTTGATCACCTTAACAACATTTTTGGTTCATAGAATTGATTAGGAATAGAATGGGATTCTACAGAAATGATCTATTTCATGGTTTGGTTTGTTTTCAGTTATATTGAATTGAATTCCATGAAATGGACTTGTTCCCTTTTGCGAAGGGAATAATCATTCTAGACTCTTCCTTGGTATTAGCTATTTCCGTTGGCCATGGAGTTGACCAAAAATTTCTCAGAGACAAAACTACCTTCCTCTTTTACCATTCTCATCCATCATTATATTATGTAATGATGATAATCGTAATGTATATTATTATTGTTATTATTATTATTATTATTATTATTATTATTATTATTATTATTATTATTATTATTATTATTATTATTATTATTATTATATGTGTGTCTTGTGTGTTATTGCATTTTTATCATAGATCTATTCCTTTGCCATTCCTTAAGCCAACAAAACTATGAAATAGTATTATTTATGTATGTAATCATTTTAACCAAACAATTGAATTATATTTGTATTCTATTCCATCTTTTTCCTTTATGGGATTTTATTCCTATTCCTTTTGTGTTTATTCCATGAATCACATGGACCATAAAAATTATTGATGTAACTCTTGATAGCAATCTTTGTTTCGTAAGAGACGATAGTTCGAAGTCCCTTGTTTTCTAACATAATTGTTTTTGTTTGTAGATAGCATACTCAACTCCAATTATACCATTGGCAATCCTATCTGCAAAAGTGGTTGAAAGCAAATTGGTATTGGTAATTCCTTTTCCTCTTATATTGAAATGAAAGATCTTATTAACATGCATTTTAATTTCTTCAAGATGATCTTTCTGTTCTGACTTTAAGATTTTTGCTTCATGTTTTTTCTTGGGCTGTTCATTTCTTATTGCACTGGCTGGGGATGCCTTTAGGCTAAGGTAAAATTCATTTCATTCTTTATAATTTAAATTTGATATTGATATTGATTTTATTTCCATGGGCTGGTGCCTGGCAACCTCTCTCACTCAAAGTCACTAGTTTGAGTAAAGGAAAAAGTGTCAAATAGGTCACTAAATTAATCGTTTCTGTGCAATTAAACCATCAAACAAGCAAAATATGTGCATTCGATCATATTGCTTACCTATTATGTACTAGGAGTCTCCCTTTCCTCTACCATACTAGTTGGGATGAAAGATTGAAATGATGTTTACCATTTTGCTTTCTATATATGTTTACCACTTTGAAAATTGACCCTTTGATTTACTTAGTTGTTAAATGTTTACTGTGTTTTTCCTTTCCAATACTTGAATTTGATGGTGAAATAAGGTCTAACCTACTGGAAACTTGAAAATTTATTTTTATATTTTTAAAACTTTTCTTATTGTGGTGCTACATATGGATATGGTGCAAATATATATGTTATTCTACTACCTTTGTGCAGAGTTTAGTGGGAAAATATGGATCCCATGTTTGTGTGGTGACTATTGTGGTACTGTTTGCTAATGCTATTGCTACTCCATCAAAACTGAGTGGAAAGAAGAGGCATTGAGTATCAGTTGGCTGATGGTGGGCATTTGAAAATAGGGGTTTGTATTGTACTTGGGAGTTGGGATACAAAAATGTCAGTTAACCTATAGCTTAGCAATTGGAGTTTTAGATTACCATCTTAGGACGCCAATGTGTTAAAAATGTAGAAGCCTTGGTGGTGGGGAACAGAATGATAATAAAGATCTACTTATTTATTCTCGTCAGTCATCACATTAATTTTTTTTTTTTTTTTGGGAAGATAGCACTTTTCTCCCTGAATTATTCAAGTGGCTATTTTTTCCCGTGAAATGTTAAATGGACTTTTTACCTTTAAAATAAATATTTTATTTATTTTTCTTCTCTAACAAATTATGACAACAGACACTATAGCAACTAAACTAAAATATTCTAATTACAATTTAGAATCGAAACTTAATATTTAGAGTTTAGTAAAATCACGAATTAGAACGGCCAGTTCATGTTCCGAACTGAAAAAAATAAAATACATTTATTGTTGAATTTAGACTAATTTAAAAATAAAAAATAAAGGTGGTTCAAAATTGCAAACCGGATTCAAAACTGTCGGTTCACGGTTCAGGATCTAATTTTTTGGATTCATAATTTTAAAGGAAACTTTCAATTCGATTGCTATAGTGTCCAGTTCAAATCGAATCGTGATCATCCCTACGTATAAACAATAATTTGCTGGAGAAGAAAAATAAATAAAATATTTACTTGATAGAAATGTTAATTTAATATATCAGGGGGAGAAATCGCCACTTTTAAAATAATTGAGGAGGCTAATGTACTTACATGAATAACTCAGGAGGAAAATGTGTTATAACCATATAATTCAGGGGAGAAAAAACGTCATTTTCTCTTTTTTTTTTTTTTTTTTTTCTTTTTTTTTTTTTTCATAACAAATGTGGCCAAATTTTATTGATACATAAAAAGAACTATATATAAGTAAGAAACTCAGTTTTAGGAATTTTTGTAATTTAGAGATCAATTTATATATGATGCTAATCAATTGTAAAATAGGAATTAGATGCCTCTTTGAATAATTATATTAAAATCAGACCTGCCTTTAAATACTTGAATGTAATTTAAGACACGATTGAACTGGCATGGTTCCATCTTTATATGCTGCAAAAGAAAAGAAACACTTAACCACAACAACAATAATAATCATAATCATAACCCAATAGGGTAGCTCAAGTGGCAAATGAACTCTCTTTGTGGGGAAAGTTTTGGAATAATCCGGATTCGATTCCCTTTGGGCCAGCTTCTGTGCCTCTTGAAGCGAACCAGGTGGACCTGATGGGATAGTTATGCTGTGGGCTCGTGCCCAACGTGCTTCATGGGCACGGATAACAGCACCGTTATCTTCCCTTTTTTTTTTTTTTTTTTTTTTTAATTTAATTTCAGACCGCTTCGTTATAGGAGCATATATTCACAACTTTGTGTTCATAATTTCATAACTATACATTCATAATTCCATAACTGTACATTCATAATTCTATAACTGTACATTCATAATTCCGTAACTGTACATTCATAATTCAATAACTGTAAATTCATAATTTTTGAAGCTCTATGTTCATAATTGTAAGTTCATAATGTCAGAGTTCTATATTCATAATTTCATAACTGTACATTCATAATTCCATAACTGTACATTCATAATTCCATAACTGTACACTCATAATTCCATAACTGTACATTCATAATTCCATACTGTATATTCATAATTCCATACCGAACATTCATAATTTTCGAAGCTCTATGTTCATAATTGTAAGTTCATAATTCCATAACTATACATTCATAATTCTATAACTGTACATTCATAATGTCATAACTGTATATTCATAATTTCATAACAAATATGCCGTTAACGCCGTTAACGGCGTTTTGAATAATTTTTTTTTTTTTAGTTAAAACAGCATCGTTTTCCGTGAAAACGACGCCGTTTTAGCGCCGTGCGCATAGCATAATTTGCCGACCTGATGCCCACGGTTTTGGTTCGAAACCGGCGGTTCCCAGTTCTGGAAGCCCGTTTGATTCGAAACTCAGCGACAGCGACATTTGGCCCGACCACGTTGTGGTTTACACACAAAAAAAAAAAAAAAAAAAAAAAAAAAAAAAAAAAAAAAAAAAAAAGGTCCCAGTTCTGAAATCGGCCAAAACGAAACCAAATTTTTATTATTTTTTTGTTTGTAAATTTTATTTGGTATTTTTAAAATTGTTCAAATTCAACAATTAATTTATTTTTTGAAAAAAAAAATTCATTCTAAAATGTTTTTAAAATAGTTATATGAAATATTTAAACTTCAAAGTTAAATTACATTTAAAAAAATTGTTATTGTTGAACTTTAAAATGCTATTTAAAGTTATTTTTTTAATGCTACTGGCTCTATTACAATGTAGTATCTGTTCATCATATACTTTCTCAACCTACTGAAACACAAAGAACCAATAACGTCTCCACTGAAAATTTGTTATTGTTGAACTTTAAAATGTTATTTAAAGTTTAAACTTTAATCAAATAATAATTAAAATTTAATCAAATAATAATTAAACTTTAATCAAATAATAAATAATAATTAAAACTTATTATTTATTTATTTATTTCCGATTTGAAACCGAATCCGACGGTTCCAGTTTCAAATATATGGAATCGGAACCGGAACCGTTTGTACGGTTTTGATTTTGATCCGATTTTAATAGTGCACGATTTAAACCGAACTGTGATCATCTCTCTAGAGACACTGAGCTTAAAGTTAAAATCCTTTTAATTTATTGAAGAAGAAATCACAACTAGGAGAAACTAGCCAAGACCAATGGGAGGGTTTTGAGATCAAATCTCGTGTAGGGGTTAGCAGGTAGAGAGTAGTAAAATGATTTTGTGATCAAATCCTATAAAGATGGCAAGGAACAATCTTGTAGTTGACTTTGTGATTAGGTTGGAGTACATTATTATGACTATTAGGACTCTATTATCCATATTAGACTAGGACTATATTATTCGTGTTAGACTAGGATTCTATCTAGCATCTCTATATATTCGCTCCCTGTACTCTCAAACATTATCATTGAATACAACACAATTATATTCTCATCTAGTATCAGTTAGCCATGGTTTTCTTTTCCAACATCCATGTTCCTGACTTCGTAGTAGTAGCCGATGGCATCAAACCAAGATACATCGTATCAGAAGCGGTCCGGTCAACGACATGACGTTGATGATTCGTGTCAAATTTGTAACGGTTTCAGCCACATGGGAGCCAATTGTGTTTGGCGTTATGATGATCCGTTTCAAATTTGTGACCGTTTTGGTCACACGGGAGCCAATTGTTTTTGGCGCTATGATGATCCGTGTCAAATTTGTAACCGTTTTGGTCACACGGGAGCCAACTGTTTTCGACGTTATTCAGGGGCTCCGGGTTTTCAGGCTAATGTGGCCGTCTCTGGTGATAATGGTGATACCAACGGTCCTCATCAGTGGTTCCCTGACACTGGTGCTACAAATCATGCAACGCCTGATTCTTCTTTGATGACTTCTGCGACAAGTTATGATGGCCCGGAGACTCTGCGAGTCGGCAATGGTACAGGTTTGCCTATTGTTAATGTTGGTTCTGCTTCGTTAGCCACTGATTCTATGTCTTTTAAGTTACATGATGTTTTGCATGTCCCTGGTCTTTCTTCTTCTCTATTATCTGTCCAGCGTTTTGCAAAGGACAATAATGTTTTTTTTGAGTTCCACCCTCTTTGTTTCTATGTGAAAGGCATTTTAACCAAGAAGGTTCTTTTTAAGGGACATGCGTCTGGGGGTCTCTACACATGGCCTGCGTCTTCTGCTTCCCTTGCTGCATTTGTTGCTGCACGGCCCTCTTACGTTTGGCACATGCGGTTGGGGCATCCTCATTCTCGAGTCTTACGTAAAATTTTAGCGTCTTCGTCTGTTGGTACATTTAATTCTAGTGATCTTTCCAATGTCTGTCCTCTTGTCAATTAGGAAAATCTTCTCGTTTTCCTTTGTCTCGTGTCGAAACTACTAGTACGCATCCTTTGGAATTAATTTATTCAGATATTTGGGGCCCTGCACCATTACTTTCTGCGTCTTGCTTTAAATATTTTGTGTTTTTTGTGGATGATTACACTCGTTATATGTGGTATTATCCCATGCGTGCTAAATCTGATTTGTATGCTATATTTGATAAGTTTCGGTCACTAGTTGAACGTTCCTTTTCTCCCAAGATTATTTCTTTTCAATCTGATTTAGGGGGAGAATATAAAAAGCTTGGTTCGACTCTTGCGTCCTTAGGTATTCATCACAGGCAATCATGTGCGTATACTCATGAACAAAATGGCAGGGTAGAACGTAAGCATAGGCATGTTGTTGAAACGGGACTAGCATTAATGGCTCAATCCTCTGTTCCGTCTCATTTTTGGGATTATGCTTTTGAAACTGCGGTTTATCTAATCAATAAAATGCCCACACCTGTCTTATCTGATAAATCTCCTCATTATCTTTTGCATCGGTCTCCTCCATCTTATTCATATCTGCGTGTTTTTGGGTGTTTATGCTTTCCAAATTTGCGTCCCTATAATCGCAACAAACTACAGTTTCGGTCATCCCCTTGTGTCTTTCTAGGATATCCTCCATCTTTTCGTGGCTATCGTTGTTTAGACACTAACACTGACAAGGTTTTTATCTGTCGCCATGTGCGATTCGATGAGGCTGTCTTTCCTTTTGTTGCTTCTGTGGATTCGCAGGTTCCAAAACCACGCCCGGAGCCGTGGGGTGTTGCACCAATTGTTTCTGGTGGTGATCCGACTATTGTCACGACTCGTGACCCTCCTGCCGCGCCCATAGCCGCTTCTGACCACCACCGCCAGCAGCCTGCTACTGCCGAGCCCGTGACCGAGTCCGAGCGGACAGTCACGGACCAGCCGGCTCCTCGGCTAAGAGGCCGGCCTCGTGGTCGGTCTCGTCACGCGCCCTCACCCGTTCGCTCTCATGGAATGAATACGAGAAGTTCGGGACCACATGATCATGTTGTTTTATCTGCTGCTGCTGTTACTCCTGAACCTACCTGTTTTACTCAAGCGGTTAAATTTCCTGAATGGCGGGATGCAATGGATTTGGAATTTAATGCCTTGGTGCACAACAATACATGGAGGCTTGTTCCCTTTAAATCAGGTATGAATGTAGTTGGATGTAAGTGGGTGTTTAGAACCAAGAGAAAGGTTGATGGTTCGATTGAGCGTTACAAGGCTCGGTTAGCTGCCAAGGGATTCAATCAAATTGCCGGCGAGGATTTCTTTGAGACCTTTAGTCCCGTTGTTAAACCGACTACGGTACGTCTTCTTTTATCCTTAGCTATTTCTCGTGGATGGACTATTCGACAGTTGGACATACACAATGCTTTTCGAAATGGCAATCTCGCTGAGACGGTTTATATACGCTAGCCCCCTGGTTATGAAGACAAAACGATGTCCAGGCACGTTTGTCTCCTTCAACGTTCTTTATATGGGCTTAAGCAAGCTCCCCGTGCTTGGTTCACTCGTTTGCATGATTTTCTGGTTTATGCTGGTTTCTCACCTTCCAAGACGGATGTCTCTCTATTTATATATTCACATGGCAATACTCGTTTATATTTTCTAGTTTATGTGGATGATATTTTGGTTATGGGATCTGATCCGGCTCATGTGACTGCTCTTATTGACGAGTTGGCTCTTGAGTTTAAAGTTCGTGATATGGGTGTGCCCTCGTTCTTTCTGGTATTGAGACCATTCCGTTGTCTGATGGCATGCTTCTGTGTCAACAACGGTACATGAAGGATATTCTAAAACGAGCAGGTATGGTTGATTGCAAGCCCGTGGCTACTCCGGTTTCAACCACGAAGGCCGAGACTGATGTTGTGGTACCATACGCTGATCCCACTCAGTATCGCAGCTTTGCACGTGCTCTGCAATATCTTACGGTAACTCGGTCTGATCTTTCCTATGCAGTCAGTCGTTTGTGTCAACACATGCACTCTCCCCCTACTGCGGATTGGGCGGCTCTCAAGAGGATGTTACGATATGTAAATGGGACACTACATCTTGGTCTTAAGATTACGTCTTCTCCTTCTCTAGATATTCATGCATATTCTGATTCGGATTGGGCTGGCAATCCTGATGATCACAAATCTACTAGTGGTTTTGCTGTATTTTTGGGGACCAATCTTGTTTCATGGGTTTGTCGAAAATAACGTACTGTGGCTCGTTCATCAACTGAGGCTGAATACAAAGGACTGGCTGATGTCTCTGCAGAGGTTACTTGGCTCGTCTCTCTGATGAAGGAAATTGGGTTTGCGCCACCTTCTGTGCCCAAACTCTGGTGTAACAATCTGGGAGCTACTTATCTGTGTGCTAATCCGATGTTTCATGCTCGCACCAAGCACATTGAGATCGACTACCACTTTGTTCGTGATAAAGTCGCGAAGAAGGAATTACAAGTCAATTTTATTTCTACCAAAGATCAGATAGCGGATATTTTTACTAAGTCTCTTTCGTCTGTACGTTTTAATTTACTCCGTTGCAAGCTCAATGTTTTGGCTGACCAACCTTGTGCTTGAGTGGGAGTATTAAGACTATTAGGACTTCTATTATCCGTATTAGACTAGGACTATATTATTCGTGTTAGACTAGGATTCGATCTAGCATCTCTATATATTCGCTCCATGTACTTTCAGACATTATCATTGAATACAACACAATTATATATTCTCATCTACATAACTATTGTATTAATGTTTGTAACAAAAATAATAAATAGTGAAGTTCCTCCTTGGTAATAGAAGAAGAGTGAATTAAGAGGATTATATCACCCCTCAAACTACAATAAAAATCATTACATATTTATATGCTTACACTTTCAGCATTTACACATTTCAATTATACGGAGTAACAAATATTCAAAATTATATGCTTACACTTTCAGCATTTGCACATCGTAACTATAATAAAGCTAAATCTTTTGGGGGGGAAATCCCGCCCAAAGGACCAAAGGACCAATGAATGTTTAAATCATTTCCTTTTTTTTTTTCTTTCAAATTGATAATTCAAATTTTGCTTCTCCCGCCTGATCTGATTGTAATGAGAGACGTGTGATTTTAGTCCTAGATTTTAGGCTATTGGATATTATCTACTACCTACTACAGAGTTAGTAGTCTAATTGGTTTAGGTAGCGTGTAGAAAAACCTAAATAGGTATGGGAGTGCTTAAAGTACAATTATTGAAATATTTTATACACTTCTCAGCTTACTTCTACTCTTATAAATACATTCACATTCTAAGCTTGGATATGCAAACACAAAGCTCTGCAAAATAGATTACAAGTAGGAATATCATAATTTGAAGATTAAGGTACTGAGGTGAGTTTTCTGGAGTGCAGTGTGGTAATGTATGGGCAGTTTATTGTTGGGATGCAGCTTCATCCTCAGCAGAGCACCAAGGCTATAAGATTGCGTTGTGTGCGATCTTATCTTGTGACTGAAATCAAAGATGAACAAATAATAAGAAGTTAGGAATGCCTATTTCATGACCAAGAGGTTTGTAAATTATAGCTTAGCATGCTCTGTAGTGTTATTTCTTATCCATTTTACCTGACTGATATCTCACCTTGATATTTTTGGATGTGTTTTAAATATAGGGTGTCTTCATCCATGTCCACATACCTAAGGATATTGTTCCAAAGTATAAGAACATATTCAAGGAGGGTAAAGTGTATGCCATTAGAAGCTTTCTATGCATCACTAATTTCTTCAAATATAAAACAAGCAGTCACCGATACCTGATCAAATTCAAACATGATACTCTAGTGAAGGAGTACAAGCGTGTTAATTTCCCAAAAACAATGTTTCGCTTCAAAAGTTTTGAAGCCATACTTTCAAAGCAAGGAATTGATGAGAAAGTGTTGATAGGTTAGTGTTACAACTATTTGTTTCTAAATGCAGTCAGTTTACAACAAGAAAAGAGATGTTAATCTTTATTTAACTAATATACTAATATGGTGCTGTTTTGAAATACAGATGTGATTGGTCGTATTGTGGAGATATATTCACCACTGGAGAAGACAATAGCGGGGAAAAAGAGTAGGCTTATTGACTTTGTACTTGAAGACTCTTGGTATGATTCTTTACTCTATTTTTAATCCCTAAGTTTGACTAATGTTGATTTTATAATTTTATCTTAACCATTTTCTGCTGTTTTTAAAATCTTTTGTAGTAAGAAGCAAATTAAGTGTACACTGTGGGACGAGCATGTGGATCAAGTAACTCCTTACTTCCACTCAGCTGCTAATGATCCAGTCATTGTTTTGATTCAGTTGTGCCGACCTAAATTCATGGACAGTGAGTGCTATGTATTTATTTTGTTAATTTACATCTATGTTTCTACTCAGTTTTATCAAGGTTTGTATTGACTAAAATCATTTTTGCAGATGGTGAAGTACGTATCTGCAGCTCCTTTGATGCTACTCAGCTTTTTTTTCTCACACTCTTGCAAAGAGTTTCGTGAGTTAAGGAGCAGGTCAGATTCTTTAACCTCTTTTTACTGTTATTCTAAAGAAATATAAATTTTCTGTACTAACATACATTTTCCTGATTTCTGTTAGTAGCTATAACAGTGACCATACACCTTTACGGTGTATAGATTCTGAATCAAGGCTATCTGATACTTATCTTGGGCGTGCTATGCGTGCTAATGATGTGCTAATTACTTCTATTCAAGATATATACTCCAAAAAACAAGTAATGTATTCTGCAATGTCACTAGCTAAGTTACTTATTTACTAAGGTTCAAGACCATTTACATTAGTTCACCTTTACCTTTTTTTAGCTAAGTTACTTATTTACCTAATTATTACTTGCAGCTAGGGGAGTATTGGGTGGTAGGACGAATTGTGGATGTAGAGAGTTTAAGTGACTGGCATTACATCTCTTGCAAGAGTAATTCTTGCAGGAGAAAGGTTGCTGCTGATGGTGGTATGATGTACTGTGGTGGCTGTAAAAGTTCCTGGCATGAGGGAGTTGTGAGATATAGGGTGATTATACGTGTAGCTGATCAAACTGGGATGCTCCTATGCTTCTATGGGATCGTGAGTGTGCAGAGTTGGTAGGTGTTTCAGCTGGTGATTTAAAAGCTAAGTATCCAGAGGTAGGTATCAACACTTAGACAACATAGATGGGTATTGAGGATAGTAGTTTAAATGTTCATGTGTTTTTCCTTTAAATCTTTGTAGGGGAATAAGTGTATTCCACCTGAGCTAGGTTGTTTGCGGGATATGTCTATGTTGTTTCGTGTTGCTATGAAGAAGGAACAGATAGAGAGTTACTATTCTGCTTTCACAGTCCTAAGGATTTGCAGGGATGAAGCAGTGCTTACACAGCACTGCTCAGGTCTTTCAGTTGCCAGTTTAGAACCAGAAAATGGTTCTGTTCATGAAAATGGTTTTCAGGATGGGGATGCAGATGGTGATGCAGGTTCAGAGGTATTTCTGTAAATTATGTTTTGGTTAATTTTTAAAAAATAGTTTTATTTATTGTCCCTAATCATATTTCGTTTAGGAATTCTATGGTAGTGATGATGAAGACTGTGTTGTGGTGGAGGATGGGTCTCAAGGTTTATCTATGGACAAATTTGCTGGCTTGGATGAGATTGAAGATGGTTTAGGTGTTGATGCTAATGATGTTCCTCTCAAGAGGTCTTTGTTTAAAGACTTTGAGAATGTTGGGACATCGAAGAAGGCTAAGGAAGTGGTGGTGAAGAAAGGAAAGTAGTCAGTTCTACTGGAAAAGTTTTTGCTGGTTTTGGTTTTTGGTTTTTGTTGGTTAGGGCTAAAAATGTGCATAGGCTGCAATTTACTGCTACCAAGTAGATCCATTCTACTTTCCTGATTTGCTCTTAGTTTTGTGAAAGCTGCATTAGCAGCATAGCCTAATGTACTTAGCTTTAGCAGTAGCAGTTAATGTTTCTTAGTAGTGTACTAAGCCTTCTAATGTGTACTAAGCCTTCTATGCTACTAAGCCTTCTATGCTACTTACGATTATAAAGTCATATTTGCAATTACTCTATTAATCTAGACAGAGCAAAACATTCTCATACATATTGGAGGTATACATAAAAGTTTACAAGTAGACAGTTTGGCACAGTACAAACCAGATTGATAAGAGCTGGAAAAAAGGGAACTTAAATTCTATGTAATGTAATTACTATTCTAATGTGAAGAAAGTTAGAAAGGAATGTCATAGGTTTCTACATTAAAAAAAAAAAAAAATGGCATCAGATTCCTGTATCATCACTTGCCACTATTTTTAAGTGTTAGTATTTGGTCAAATATAGGAATACATGAATTATCAACTTATGATGCCCAGGTAAAATTTCCAGTTAACTTACACAGAACAAAACATTCACATACATATTGAATCTATATATAAAAGTTTACAAGTACACAGTTTTGCCACCTCAAAAAAAAGTTAAAAAACATGTAACATTTTAAAGACCAGATTGATAAAATCCAGAAAAAAATAAACAGAAAAAAAAAATCCATCAATTGCCTCTATTTTGGAATGTTAGTATTTGTTCAAATAGATGAACCAGATTGATAAAACCACACAAAAAAAAAAAAAAAAAAAAAAATTGCTTCTATTTTGAAATGTTAGTATTTACTCAAATAGATGAGTAGCTGAATAGTATATCATAATATAAAAACTTAAGTAAACAATGCCACAAAAAAAAAACATGAAAGTTTAGGAGTAAACAGAACACACTCTATCACTCTATAACAGATGCAGAACACTTTCAATTACATGTCATCTTTAAATATTCAATATAACACATCAAAAAATATTAAATAAGTAAAGAGGTAATGAACATGAACACACAAGAGATTTACAATGCAATAAATTATAAGTTCTATTGAACACTTACCTTCATGTTAAAGCTTCCACTTTTTTCCTTTAAAAGAATCTGCTTGCAGCAAACCTATTAATATTATCACCTCAGGTTAAATGTACTTACTTTTGTTTTTAAATGTATAAAGAAATTAAAATTTATAATACAAGGTGAGAGAACATGAAAATGTATTGTATTTTTTTTTTAGTTTTAAAAAATAATAAACTTTTAAGAAGAACTCTTCAAAACTATGAAGAAATTAAGAGCTTCCACTATTATTGGAAGAAAGAGAAAAGTATCATCCGAAAACAAAGGTCAGTTAATCTATTACTGTGTATAAATTTCGTAAGGGCTACATCTCTATTCATTTTACCTTTTTTGATATTGTATTTCCTCTTGCTTTGATATAAATTCGAATCAATTAAACCATATTAACAGTGTAGTTTTGGTACTTAACATTCAGTTTCTCATAATCTTTTATATTAAATGTCTTTTTATTTTCTAACATGAGAAAAAACTACAAAAATTTTAATCTTCATTATGCTGATTATGATACAGTACACAACTTTATTTTATTTCAATTTTATTTTTAAGAATACAAATTACATTTATAGATATAGTATAATAACTTTGCATTTTTTTATTCTAAAAAATATATAAAATAGTTCAGATCTACTTATCTTTAACGCGTCCTTTTTCGTGACTGCTAGAATAAATCAATCTATTTGCCAACTGTTTGCATGTACGGGAAAATACCATTTTTCCTGATCTTCTTCTATATTCCTGTGATTTTTTTTAATGAAAGTAATTATTGAGTGATAGATTAAATAGTTAGGATTTTTATCTAATAACCTTAAATGAAAATTTAACAAGAAAATATTCTAATCTTACCGGATCTAAGAACCACTCTGTATCAACCATGGATGACGAATTAATTGACAGAAATCTTGGTTTGCATGTACATATAGCGATGTTTCACACTCAGATCTTGAGCTGTATTCGTTCGATTTTTGTCCGTAGTAGTTAGATCTGTAAATCAAAAAGTTAGGGTTTAGATCTTCGAATTAAAATTGTTTTTTTAGCCATAGAAAATAAACAAAACTTACATTTTATTGACGGAAGCTATCTGTATCGCCATAATTTCGAAGTTTTTTGCTCCGATCATTAAGCTGCTATGGCGGTGTGTAGAGGAGTTGTTCTTCTCTGCTCTTCAAATGCTGATCTTGAGGAATAAACAAATTAATAGTTGTTCATACAGAAATTAAATCTGTGGAACAGTAGATGATGAGCAGATTTCTAAATGGGTAGAGTGAGGTTGTTCTTGAACATGCGAGAGCTCAGAGCATGAAGTTGAAGGGCGAAATGGTGAAGAATGGCAAAATGTTGTCTGAAACGAGTTCAATGGCCTTTTATACTTGGGCTATATTTTTCTTTTGGGCTAAAATTGACTAATCTTAGTCTCCATATATATATATATGGGCTGATCATACATCCCAATTTCATTTCATTACCATGTTGTGCATTATTATTATTATTATTATTATTATTATTATTATTATTATTATTATTATTATTATTATTATTATTATTATTATTATTATTATTATTATTATTATTATTATATGCATTATATAATATTATTATCATATTTATACATTTCAGTCAAAAAAATTTGTATTATTATTATTATGAACATTATAATAATAATAATAGTTAAAATATATTATTATATTACAAAAATACAATTATATTATTTAAAAAATAGTAAATCATGTTTTTAATATAATATGTTTATGTATATAATTAGATAATTAGATGTACTAATTATATAAATTTGTTTGATAAATAGTTGGTAAAAGTATAAATGTTTTGATAAATAAATTAGCATAATACTTTTTAATATATGTTGGAAAATAAATTTGCATAATACTTGATATTAAATATATGTATATAATATTTTATTTTTTTATTGCGGAGAATGAAGATCTAACATCTACTATAAATGTTAGAACATTCTTTATAAATAATTATTCTCAAAAAAAAAAATAAAAAATTATATGGGTCAACAATCCAGATGGTCAGTTGTACGTTGTTACTTCTCGAGTCAACAATCTAGATAGTCTTACCATTAAGTTTTCAATAATGTGTAAATTTATAATACTTTGCATTTCATTGTGAACAGATGTGGTAATTGCGTATTAATTGTTTTGCATCTAGATGTCGATATTTAAATTAAATAATTCAACTTATATAAAATTATATTTTTAACATATAAATTTTAAATTTAAATAAAAAGATATTTTGTTCCATATAAAATTCGACACTAATATTACTAATAAGTAGTCCGTGCATCGCACGTGTGTCATACTAGTTTCAATTATACTTAGCTTTGTGATTGTATTTGTTTGCATGCCTTTATACGGAGTAACAAATATTCAAAACTCTAACAGAGCGTTTGGTTGGAAGGATTTTAAATTTCCTTCCTACTTAATTCCAAAGATCATAAAATTCCTTAGTTTGGTTGGAAGGAATTACAATTTCATGAAATTGCAATTCCCCCATTTTCATGGAATTAAAATTCCATGTCTCCCCCCCCCCCCCCCCCCCCCTGGTATTTTAATTCCTAGGATTTTAGGAAGAAAAAAAGCTAGTGATGAGACAAAATTATCCCTCCTTTTTTTAACCTAAAATTAATACCACAACAATAATTAGCATTTTGGACTTTATACTACTTATTCCCTTTCAATTGCCATGTATACCAAACATTGGAATTAAAATTCCCAGTAATTCTATTCCCGTAAACCAAACACTGGAATTTAAATTCTCACTTTATTCTCAGTAATTCATCTCCCATGGAATTGCAATTCCTTTCCCACGTAATTCCCCCCTTCCAACCAAACGTCTTGTAATGAGTTTGAGCAAAAATTAGTTGTGTAAACTTTTTTTTTTTAAATACTTATGATTTTCTGCAAAATAGTATCCGTTTGATTAGAGTTTGAACCTTTGACCATCCACTTGGATGATAATTGAGATGTCATCACACTACATGGTAGTTGGCAGTTCTGTAAACTTTAAAACCACATGAATTAAAGATTTTTGCGTGTGTTTGTGTTAACAAACTCTAAAACCCAATTGAGTTATATACTTAATAGTTTAATGAAATGCATGTTATATTAACCGAGTAACTTTGGTATTTTGTAACTCAAAGTCTCAAACAAGTATATTGAACATTTTCTATATCTATCTACAAT
Source organism: Ipomoea nil (assembly GCF_001879475.1). Taxonomy (NCBI): domain Eukaryota; kingdom Viridiplantae; phylum Streptophyta; class Magnoliopsida; order Solanales; family Convolvulaceae; genus Ipomoea; species Ipomoea nil. The sequence continues at coordinate 4,514,255 of NW_017619207.1, read as the reverse complement.
TTTAATAAGAACCAATAATGTTGGGCACGGAACAAAAAAATATTGGTAGTATTGTTTCTTAAAATGAATGGTTCATATTATTTTGATTTTAGTATTTTTTTTTAATAATTTTCATTATTTACCATCTATTATATTATTTTCTTCCCTTAAATAACCTAAATTCCATTAATATAAACTTTAATAACGGAATATTCCGTTAACTATTTATTATTTTTAACTTACATTAATTTCTTTAAGAGGAGGTCTTAGGTTCGAACTTCATCCCAATTAGAGTTAGCATAATTGTTAAACATATACTACGAATATGTTAAAATGTATTAAAAATATATAATATAAAATTTAACATAAATTTTGGTCAAATAATTAGTCCGACTAAATACATAACATTCAAAGTTAAGCATCAAAGATTATAAATCAAGAACTTAAAAAGCATTTGATTTTTTGTGGAGGAGAGATTAATTCATTAAGTCACTGGCAAGACAACTTACAATAAAAGATGGGGTGTATCAAACCACTCCCCACTGTGCGATTAATCGTGGGCGGCACATTTCGTAGATCGCTTAACAAAACGGAATTCAACACCACCAATCGTGGTTGCTAATTCCTTAATATCATCCACTATAAGTCCAAAATAAGAATTATAAGAAGAAGAACGTAAAGCATTAAATACGATTTGAGAGTCCATTTCAACCTCTACATTTCCCATCCCAATGTCCAGCAACCAACTAAGGGCCTCACGAGTACTCATTGCCTCAGCCACCCGTACAGAGCAACTTCCTGGCACACACATATTCTTTGCAGCAAGGAAACGGCCATCCTCATCTCTTAAGACCCACCCGAACCCCATCTCACATGTCGAGTTATTAAATGCAGCATCAGTATTTAATTTTAGCATTCCCCTACCTGGCTTCGTCCACCTAACCGCAGTTGAGTCCGGCACTAAGGATGTCACTTGCGCATTTGCTGCCGACCAATTGACTAAGAACACAAGAGAGCGTTGCATCACATTGTTCAGATCAAAGTTTACACCCTTCCACACAAATTCGTTCCTACTAGTCCAAATACCCCAACAAACCACATCAAATTTAGCCAATTAACTCATCACTCAAAACATTAATGCAATCAAAGAACCAATTACCAACATTATCATAATTTGCATACATTGGCACACCCAATCTACTCCAAGCATCCGTAGCAGAAGGGCAGTGAACAAACATGTGCAACACAGATTCATCTTCGCCCCTACACATATGACACACAAGTGAGCATGCCACATGTTTCGTAAGGAGTGCATCCCTAGTAGGTAAATAATTTGAAATCAGTTGCCAACAAAAAGATTGCACCTTAGAGGGTGGGGGGGGGGGGGGGGGGGGGGCATGAATATTCCAAATCTTTGACAAAGGTCTTGCATTATAGTCCACCATAGTAAGATGCTTATAACATAATTTAACCGTATAAGCTCCTTTCGCATCCCAATTCCAATACCAACCATCCGGGGGCTTCCTCCTACTAATAGGGATATTTAGGATTTCATTTGATTTTTATGCATTTAAAAAAAAAAAAAACAAATTTAGGTTAAGTTTTTTTTTTTTTTCGTTTAATTAATCTTCTTTTGATTATTTAGATTAGAACAAAACTTAATATTTCAATTATACTTTTGTATTATTGGTATGATTTAGGTCATTATGGTATTAATATTTTTTGTATGTATTTTTATAATGGTACAATTGTACATTACTTTACAAATATTATACTATTATTTTTTTATCGGACAAAATTGTTCTTACATCATTGTCAGACCTGTGCGACCAAACTACAAAGTTGACATCATAAATAAAATTACACATGGACTCTAAAACGGTAGGACCATTTTCCAGAGAATTGACAATGTTGACATCCCACTGGCTCCAATTGAACAAGTTTACACATAAGAATTTTATCAATGCATGAAAACTTCTAAAGAACTTTATAAGTTAATTTTTACTATATCATTATAACAATATCTATTGTAACTATATATTTTGAATTATTTATTATCATCCTCTATTGATAGGAATTGTAACAATTGTCATTGACAAACTCTCAAAACAATTTGTATCAACAACGAATGTAAATTTAAAAATAAAAGTCAACGATTTCATTATTGTTGATGAAAAGTATATACACCACTTTATTACTCTTATTAAATTAAATAAATTAGTAGCTACAACAAAAAAAATAATACATATACATTTAATTAATTTAGAATTAGATGTCTATAATGTCTTTATTTAAAAAAATATTCATTATAAAAAATGTAAAAAGAAATATAATTTCATTAGTTATATTATCTTTATTTTCTACAATTCAAAGATTCATTACCATCAAATTTATTAATTTATTATATTCACTACGTTGTCCATTGTCTTCTTTTTACATTTTCTTGTAATTAAATATCAAAGTTATAATACAAAATACGTTATATATATGTATTTACCAAGTATTTTATACAAATATAATAAATATTAATATTTTGTTCAATATTTTCACATGATAACCTACAACACACATCTCACAACGCATGAAACATGTAGGGAAAAACTACCACTACCAAATATCAATAGGTGCTTGTAAGATAAAGAGTTAATAATACAACTAAGATCTCATCATATACACAACAACGCAAATCTAAAGCTTCCTACACCAATAATCTCATTGCAGGATGAATCTATCTATGCTACCACCAGTAACCCAATTGCACATGACACACTACCAATAAAAAAAAAAAAAGAATTAAGAAGAATTAGATAAATTTAAACCAAAAGTAGTATTTATTTAGACTATCGTTTTTAGACTAAGTATTTAGACTAACGTTATTACAAAATTGCAGATATTTATTTTAGTGACAATATAATCAATCTCTCATATATTATCTTGCATTTATATACTTTAAATTACATATTTAAATAAATAAATTTAATATTTATTTACCTATGCATGAACATCTCTGATATAATATTGCATTGATATATTTTGAAATATTTATTTAAAAATAATCATTGGGCATTATTCCATTCGCGCAAAGCGCGTAAAAAAAATTAGTATATATATATATGGAAATTTTCAGGTGCGGGTATAGCTTTCCATGCGGTTGTGCGATTGATGCACTTTAAGCATTAAAATGGTGCACCTTAAATACACAAACCATGCACGCACCTTAAGTATACAAACAAAGCACCTTAAGAACACAAACCACGCACCTTAAACACACAAACAAAGCACCTTAAGAACACAAATCATGCACCTAAGGTTTTAAAATGGCGCACCTTAAGTTTCAACAACTCACGCACCTTAAGCATACATAGACCTGACAATTATGGGCACGACCCGTTAACTCGACACAAAACCGGACACGAAAATAACGAGTTAGTGTTTAGCCTTAACGTGTCCGGGGTCGTTAACGGGTTGACCCATTAAGGATCCGTTATGTTTCGTGTCTTAACGGGTCAACCCGGTAAACCTATTAAGAACCCATTAACACGAACCCGTTTATAACCCGCTAAGAATCATTGTCATTTAGTTAAGAACCATTGTTATTATTGAGATTACAAAAGATATTATGAACACGACTAAGGATGAATTTACTACATTAGGCTAAGATCCTACACCAATTAATTGATGTTCAATAATTTGAAATTTGAATTTTTATTGTGTTCAATTTTATTCTAAAAACTTGTATAGACTCTTTTAGTTATGATTTTTGGGTGTTATTTTATCTTTTTATGAATATTATGAATTGAATGTTTTTAGTTTGTTTGATGAATTGAACGGTATTTTTTTTTTTAGTTTATTTTTTTTATAGAACTTAACTTTAAATTTTAGTTTTTAAAATATATTAATAGAAATAGCGGGTTTAAACGGGTTTCGTGTCATATTGTGTTGACATGATAACCACGCACCTTAAATTTGACGTAGATGCAAAAATGATCAAATTACCACCACTTTTTTTTTAAAAAAAAAATTGTTAATCCTGGACGTTGATTTAAGCAAGATCAATGGATCATATTTAACTGCACAATTGCACGGGACACACTCAACCGCACAGGATATATATATATATATATATATATATATATATATATATATATATATATATAGACTTGCACTCGGGTGCGAATGGCTTGCCCGGGCGCGAAATAGGAATGGATTCTGTTCGTCCACGTGTCCAGATCTAATGGATGAGAAACACTGATTTTTTAAAAAAATGCGGTGGCATTTTCGTAAATAATTGAACATCAAAGTGCAAGTAAAATGTATTACAAGTGCATGTAAAATGTATTATAGGTGCAAGTAAAAATTTACACTGAGCATCAATACTTAGTTGCACTTATAGTTCTAAGTAGTTGCACCTATAGTTTTAAGTAGTTGCACACATAGGTATAAGTAGTTGCATCTAGGTGTATGAATGTTTGCGAGTGGTTTTCGGAGTATTACTACCCGCTGAACTCAGGTCAATAAATGTTAACAAGGCAAGATTACATGCACTTATAGGTGAAAGTAGGTGCACCTATAGTTATAAGTAGTTGCACCTATAATTATAAATAGTTGCATATATAGTTATAAGCACACCCAGGTGCATGAATGGTTGCGGAAAGTGAATGCTAACAAGGCAAAATTACATGCAATTATAAGTGAAAATAGGTGCACTTATAAGAGATTTTACTTGCACTTCGATGTTCAATTATTTACGAAAATGCCACCGCGTTTTTTTTTAAATTATTAGATCTGGACACGTGTCACGCGCTGATTCGTTCGCATTTCCTTCCTGGGCACTTATTCGCACCTGAGTGCGTCCCTCTCTATATATATATATATATCAGTTGGAACCATGTTTTTAAAGTGACTGAGTATGGTAGAGATAAACAAAATCTTAGACTCTATAAATAGTAACTTTGGCTATAGTAAGAAATCTTTTTGAGTGTTAAAAATTTATTCTATCTCACCTCACCCTCCCTCCCCTCAATCCTAACTCTATAGACTTTCACACATCTCGCAACCAACATTCATTCTCGGTCAAAACAATTTATACACCTCTTCAATTATGTGAATTTTTGCTAGTCTTACCATCCAATCCTTCATTTTCAAACCCTTGACTTCCTCCATTGACAAGTTGAACATTGAGTTAAGAAAGCTCTTCAAATTGCAGTATCCATTCAGAACATGTAAAATTTGTGCTTACATTGAAAATGTTACATTTGTACCCAAGAACAAATATGACTCTATCCTTCTCAATAAACTACAAATACTAAGTTATATGCTACACTATATTTGCCCAGAGCCGCCATTGATCAAGGAAAAAGCTCAAATTATGCACATTGTTTGGACTGTCAACACTTGATTAAATCTTCTATATATAATCCTTCTTGCAAAGGGAAAAGATGACTTGCAGACTAAACCATGGAGCATACAGATGGCATTTTCGGCCATGGCATATGTGACAAGGATTACCAGGTGAGTTCCTACTCACCAACCACTTTAAGGTGATATAGAAGTGTATATCCCCTAAATCGGATTAAGCAAATTCAAGAATAATTGGTCCGATGGAATAGTTATGATTGCCTCGATGACACTGTGCAGAGTTGCCCGTGTCCTGGATCATGCTCCAAGGGGTACAAGATGGCTCCTTTCACATATTTTTGGTGCTCTTTAGCAGCTTGTCTCAGGCTTGACATGTCCCTAACCTTTCCTTTAACTTGCTTTGTAATGATTGAACATGCAGCCAAAGGATCCATATATCCGGCACCAACCCTCCTAAAGAGTGCATAAACACGACAAGAATTATTGAATGTGTTGTAGATTGAAATATAAGCGGTTGTGGTTGTACCTTGTCGTGGCTTGCACTAAGAATCAAACAAGAATGGTAAAAACAGGCACTATCAACTACCTTAATAATTTCTCAGACACCACTCTCGCAGCAGTTATCAAGTTGCGGCTAGGTAACCACTCCACTACACGATTTGGATCCGGCCGCATTGGAGAATGTATTTTAATAAGCTTGAATTACAAATGAAGAAAATGTCAGCAAGAGAAACAAGTAATGTGCAAACAAAAGACTTCAGAGAGATTCGCTGAAAATGGATTCTAAGGGAAATGCTTGACTTATTATTTGGAATGAAAATCTTCAGCTGCTAAGTTCTGAATTTTTTTACAGAAAACATCATAAAAATTGTCTAAATTTAACTGGGTTTGAACTTTTCAAAGTGGTGGAGAGTGTATGTAGTAGCAGCATACTAGCATCTATAAAGTATGTTAAACATTTGAAATGTCCCAAAATAAAGTGTCATATAATTGGGGATAAAGGAAGTACCACATTTCTAGAAATACCATACAACAAGGCAACGATGTGACTTGTGAGCATTTTCATCCATTATCTTCTTCACAACATTCCTCAGATTAAGTTATTACACAATTGTCAATGCACAAAAAGAACTTTTCATGGACCACCTCCAATGATCAAATGTTGATTTTTCTTTCTTTTTTTCCTTTTTTTTAGTACATCTAATGAGAGATGGGAATGGTGAGATTCGACTTTACTTAATTTTAAGCTTCTTAAAATAGCATACTTTGAGTCCATAAATAAGGCTCGGAATGTCTTTCTTATCTTTATTTTTTGGTAAATTTAGAATGTCCCTTTTTATTAAAATGGAATTTGAACATGGAGTACAAAGTTCTTGCATACCAAGAGAGAAGTTAGCTACAAAATTCAATTCTAAAATTTAATTATGGACTCTAATAGATGACCACCAATATGCTGCTGTCCCAAGTTCTTAACAAATTAATTACAAAAAAATCCACCATTTTTAGATGGAATATTAAAGCCAGGGAAATATCCAGTGAGAAACCATTGCAACTAGTAAAAGCAGTTGGAAACTTACCCCTAAGCATTCCATCATTTGATAGTAAGCCCTTCCCTGCAGTGGGGTATGACCCTGTCTCGACTCTGAGAAATATCTGGTCCTGAGATGACCAAAAGGGCCGCTTAAATCCATTTTCTTGGCTTTGTTTAATAGCCTTTTTGTTTATGCCAAATTATTTTGTTTAAACAAAAGGGAAAGTAAAAGGAAACAGAACACACTCTGGAGGTTTCTGTTATCTTCACTTACCATTCTTTATAGCCTGGATCAACAGTAAATCCATACATGTCCACTGATTCACAGATGGAAAGAGCAAATTCAAGGGCCTTTAGTCCTGTTCCTTTTGCTGCTGAACCAAAGGATGCGCCCAACATTAAGTATATAGGATTGAGAATTGGAACTTCCTACAGAATAACAAAAACGCATAGTCAAAGTCTATGTGAAGGTAACAAATCTATTCATATTAAATTTTCCTGGATCAACTAGATGTCCACACTAAAGTGGGGAAAACTTTTGGCTTACTCTGGTTTGGTAAACTTTGGAGCATCTCATGACACCATCAAATATTAAAAGGTTTAGACAAACAGGAATATAAATATGGTGCTCAATATAGTTAATAGTATATCAATTAGCTCTCTCCATAACCAAAATATGGATCCACTTCCTACTTCACAAATATGAATAGAACATTTTGACTATGGATTTGGTATAGACTAGAGAGGGGAGAGCAGATAATAATTCCAGCATCTTTTGTCCACCTTGTATTGGCATTTCTCCAAACAACATTGCCTAAAAGAATTATCCGATACCCTAGTTCTTACCTCCCAAATAAAGAATAAAAAGAAAAAAGATCATAAGGGAACTTCAGTCCATAGTCATTTTCTTTGTTCCACCCTCCTGTTTCAAATACTCATAATTACAACAGTGTTGGCTTTCCACACTGAACAAAAGTATCATATTCGATTATATTTCTAAAAGTTTGATTTCCTGGTCCTCAACTTCCAGTTTCTTGTGGTACTAGGCAACTGCTTATCAGTCAAATCTATTTAGTAGGTAATGAAAAGAAAATTTCTCATTTGACATAATTATATTAATTGAAGAAAGGGATAGATTATCAAAAAATAAAAATAAAAATAAAAAGAAAGAAAGAAAGAAAGAAAGAAAATATAAATAGATTATCTAATTGTTACACTGGCACATTCATAAAATATGCACAGAACTGACAAGAGAAAACTTGTGGCAGCAAAGAGCAATGATAGACAGCACCAAAAATAGCAAATATCTGAGCATACACAAATTGAAGTTTTAATTAAAACGTGTCAAAAGAAGTATGATGAATTAAAAAGAACAGGGAAACAATCCACAAGTTCAATTATCTTGGAGCATATACTGTGTTGAGAAAGAAGATGTAGAAGAAGTTTTTATTACTTGCTTGTCTCAATGAGGAGACAATAGATAAATATATACAGACTAAGAGACACAATCCTAATAGACACAACCCTACACAACTTCAACAGCTATATTTCTACAGACACAACTTTTGTGTTTCAACACTCCCCCTCAAGCTGGAGCATGTATATCATATGCACCAAGCTTGTTACAAATGTATTCAATCCTATGACTTCTTAAAGCTTTAGTAAATATATCAGCTAATTGATTATTTGAGCCTATAAAAGATGTAGTAATATCTCCAGAAGTAAGTTTGTCTCGAACAAAATGGCAATCAATTTCAATGTGTTTCGTCCTTTCATGAAAAACTGGATTTGATGCAATATGCAAAGCTGCTTGGTTATCACAAATGAGCTTCATGGACTCCTTTGTACAAATCTGCAGTTCGGTAAGGAGGTTTTTCAACCACACAAGTTCACATGTTCCAACGGCCATAGATCGATATTCGGCTTCTGCACTTGATCGAGCAACAACATTTTGCTTTTTACTTTTCCAAGAGATTAAGTTGCCACCAAGAAAGATACAATATCCAGATGTTGATTTTCTATCCCATGCACCTGCCCAATCTGCATCTGTGTACCCAATAATTTCAAGGTTTCCATGGTTTTTGTATAACAAACCAGTGCCTGGAGATTTTTTAATATATCGTAAAATCCGAATGGCAGCTTCCCAATGACTTTCTCGTGGAGATGCCAAGAACTGACTAACAACACTTACCGCAAAAGAGATATCAGGTCGAGTTACAGTTAAATAAAGTAATCTTCCAACCAATCGTCTATATTTTCCCGGATCTTGGATAAGCTCCCCCTGGTCTGGTAGGAGTTTGATATTTGGATCCATAGGAGTGTCAAGAGGTTTGCAATTCATCATATACCTGTGTCTTCTAGTATATCCAATGCATACTTTCTTTGTGATATGCAAATTCCTTGCTTGGATTGTGCTACTTCAATTCCCAAAAAGTATTTTAACTTCCCCAGATCTTTTGTTTCAAAATGTTGGAATAGATGTTGTTTCAACAATTGTATTCCTTCAACATCATCTCCTGTAATGACAATATCATCAACATATACAACAAGATAAATGCTCTTACCATGTTGATGTCTATAAAAGACGGAATAGTCAACTTTGCTTCGATTTAAACCAAAATTTTGCACTACTATGCTGAACCGTCCAAACCAGGCACGAGGAGATTGTTTTAGACCATAGAGAGAACGTTTGAGCTTACAAACCAAGTTACTCTCCCCCTGAGCAACAAACCCAGGAGGTTGCTCCATGTAGACTTCTTCCTCTAAATCTCCATGCAGAAAGGCATTTTTAATATCTAACTGATGCAAGGGCCAATGATGAACGGCAACCATAGAAAGAAAGATTCTGACCGAAGCAATTTTAGCTACTGGTGAAAAGGTGTCAGTGTAATCAATCCCAAAAACCTGTGTATATCCTTTAGCTACCAGTCGAGCTTTAAGTCTATCAACCTGTCCATTGGGCCCAACTTTCACAGTATAGATCCATCGGCAACCAACAGTTGTTTTACCTTCGGGTAATGAAACTAACTCCCAAGTTCCCGATGAATGAAGAGCAGCCATTTCATCAATCATAGCCTGACGCCAACCAGGGTGGGAAAGGGCTTCTTTAACAGATTTAGGGGCAGAAACAGAAGATAAACATGTGATAAAAGCATTATATGAAGGTGAGAGACGATCATATGAAATAAAGTTGTATATGGGAAAGGGATTTCGTGATGACCTGTTACCTACACGACTTGCAATAGGAGAGCTTGTTGCCGGAACCGGGTTCGAGGGCATAGATAGCTCGAGAGATGAATCAGTTGGGATTTCATCGATTTGAACTGTCGCGGGTGGTCGAGAGCGGCGATGATAAGTGTAAGGAAAGGGGGTAACACCGTTGTTTTGTAAAGGAGGTTCAGTAGGTGAGGGACTAGGATTTCTAGGTGATGACGGATCTTGAGGTAAATGTACCTCGGTCCCTCCTTGAAAAGTAGGAACAGGAAGAACATCAGGAAAGTGAGAGATGGAGGTCGGTAAACTAGACGAAAAGAAAGGTGTTGATTCAAAGAAAGTAACATCAGAAGATACATAAAATCGATGCTTATCAGGAGAATAACATCTGAAACCCTTTTGCAACCTAGAGTACCCAACAAACATGCATTTTAAGGATTTTGGAGAAAATTTATCACGCCCTGGGGTAGTGTCCCGGACAAAACAGGTGCACCCAAAAATTTTTAAAGGAAGAGTATGAAGAGGCTTATCGGGAAATAAAATATTATAAGGTATCTTACCATGTAAAACAGATGAAGGCATACGATTTATTAAATAACAGGAATGAAGGATAGCATCTGCCCAGAATTCTGGAGGGACTTTATAGTGGAGAATCATGGTGCGAGCTGTTTCAACGAGATGCCGGTTTTTACGTTCAGATACCCCATTTTGTTGTGGAGTATCGGGACAAGATGACTCATGGAGGATGCCCGCTGAATCAAGAAAGTTAGATAAAGGAGTTGTAAAGTATTCTCCAGCATTATCACTTCGTAAAGTTTTAATAGACACCCCAAACTGATTTTTTTATCTCATTATCAAATTTTTGAAGAACATTAAGTACTTCAGAACGGTTTTGCATTAAAAAGACCCATGTACAACGAGAAAAATCAACAGTGAAGGTAACAAAATATTTAAAACCAAGAATTGAATTATAACGAAAAGGTCCCCAAACATCAGTATGAACTAAGGAAAAAGGGAAAGCAGCTCTTTTATTAACACGATTAGGAAACAATGTTCTAGAATGTTTGCCAAGCTGACAGGCTTCACACTCTAGGGTAGATAAGTGAGACAAACTAGGGACAAGTCGCCGTAATTTTTTAAGGCTAGGATGTCCTAGTCGGTCATGGGCAAGGGAAGGAGGAATGGTAGCAGTGCAAACTGTAGAAGGGTTTGGGGTAGATAATCGATAAAGTCCTTCTGATTCATACCCCGAGCCAATCATCTTCCCCGAACGACGGTCCTGCATAATGACAGAATCAGAAGAAAAAGTGACCGTACAGTCCAAAGATTTTGTAAGTTGATGAACAGAAATTAAATTGAAAGGACAGTTAGGTATATAAAGAATTGAAGAGAGAGGCAAAGTAGGAAGGGGGGAAGCCTTTCCAATTGCAGTAGCCGTACTCTTGGACCCATTACCGAAAACAATAGATGGAAGGGACTTAGACTTGGTGAAATGAGAAAATAAAGATGAGTTACCAGAGATATGCTCAGAGGCACCTGAATCAATAACCCATGGTCCGCTCAGGCCAGATTGTGATACAAGGGCAGTATGAGTTCCATCAGTGTAGGCTGCAGGAGTTAAACCAGAAGCTTTGGGAGTGGCTTTAAATCGAACAAACTCTTCATACTCAGCAGCGGAAATGGTTCGAGAATTTGGTTCCCCAGGTTGAGATTGAGCAACACTTGCTTGCGTACGTACCGGTCTCCCATGAAGTTTCCAACACTGATCTCGTGTGTGCCCAGTTCTATTACAATAATCACACACTCTAGTGTTTTTCTGTCCACCACGATTGTTAGTTCGTCCACGACCTCCTTGTGTGACTAGAGCAGATTGTTCGGTAGTGGATGTGTGAGTACCCGGAATGGAGGTGACCTGCAAGAGCCGTTTGAACAACTCGGTGGTCCCCGGGACAATGTTGCTTCCAAGAACTTGATTCCGGATGCTTTCAAATTCTGGACCTAATTTGGTTAAGAGAAGTATGACAAAGAATTTCTCTCGTTGGGTAAGTTGCTCTGCGGGTGTACCACCAATAGGCATGAGTGTACCAAACTCAGCAATCAAACTTTGGGCTTTGCCAAGAAAAGTTTCCATATCAATACCATCTTTCTTTAAGTTAACCAAATTGTCAACAACATTATAGAATTGAGAGACATCATTAGTGTACAGAGATTGAGCTTGACTCCACACCCCGACACATGTCTTAAAGGGCCGGAATAAAGGCAACAATTGTGGAGAAAGAGACTGCCAAAGGAGACTACAAAGTTGAGCATCTAACCTTTGCCAAACTGTCTTTTCTTTTTCCGGTATCATATCCACTTCTTTTTGCAAGTGGTCAACAACACCTTGGCCCATAAACCATAATTCTACGGCATCCGACCAAGAGTGGTAATTTTGAGAACCACATAATCTTTCAGAAGTGATTACCGGGTTTCCAGACAGATTAGGCACATAAACAGAGCTCGAAGAAGTAGATAAATTATTGGCAGGAGAAATAGTACCCGAAGTATCAGAATTTCCGTCGGAAGACATCGTGACCAAAAATAAATCTGATTGCACGGAAGGAAAGGAGGAGAGTCGACGATACGATCTGGAAAATATCGCCGGAAAAAGCCGCCGGAGATGGCCTCACGCGCCGGCGCGTGGTGTCGGAGCGTCGGCGACGCGGTGGCGCGTGGAGGCGCGTGGAGGAGATTCCGGCGACCGGAATTAATGGGTAATGGTCGCCGGAGGATGGGTAAGGCGGCTGTAGTACTAATTTGATAAAATATCTCACCAATAGCAAGTAATTTGAAAAATTAATTTCGAATGAACAGTAACATACTGTTCACCGGAAAAAAAATTTCAAATTTTGACTTTTGGCTCTTGATACCATGTTGAGAAAGAAGATGTAGAAGAAGTTTTTATTACTTGCTTGTCTCAATGAGGAGACAATAGATAAATATATACAGACTAAGAGACACAATCCTAATAGACACAACCCTACACAACTTCAACAGCTATATTTCTACAGACACAACTTTTGTGTTTCAACATACTGTACTTGTAGAATTGAAGCAGTAAGAAGAAAACTTCATGATGAAGTAAAAGCTCCACTTAGACAAAATAGTACAAAACCATAGATAATGTGTTGAAATTGGGATTGAAAGGCCTGGCGGGTGGAGAATAACCACCAACCGCCAGTTAGGCAGAAGCAAAATATGTGAGAACAAAAGCGAAGATAATAGAAAGAGTATATTATTATGAAAGATTACAATAGATTAATCTCTCTGTGTGTGTACACTATACTTCTATGGACCTCTATATATACTAAACTATATACTAAATTAGTCCTAATACAGCTTCTACTAGGAATGAGACAAAGGTTTCCTAATATTCAACACAATACAAAAACCTTTCATAATTGAAGAGATCTTTAATTCCGTACACAAAAATAAAACTTCAATAGTGTTCTCTGTACTAATCTATCTATCACAAGAGGAAGAAAAAAAAGGGTGGGTGGGGGGGGGGGGGGTGGGATAGAAAGAAGGAACATTACCACTTATCCTATGCTTATTTTTATGTATACAAGTCAAATTGTTAGAGAAAATGCATGATTATGGAGTTGTGAGGCTTCACCAGGGGCAGAAACTGATTTTAAATGCAAATGGATCATCAAGCAATCCACATGCCATGCTTAGCCATACACATCATCATCATAATATATATACACTAAAAAAGGCATATACTAAAGTTGATACTCCCTATTTTATGACTTTCCTCCTATCCACCATTGTTGGCTCTTTGTCCACCCATAGTTGGAATAGAACACACAACCAAGGCAGTAAGGAACAGAAAATCAAATCAGTCCAAATGAACAGTAAGAAAAATGACGCATACTCGAATCATTTGATTCATAATATCATGTATCGTTGTTTTAATGATCAAGGTCTCCTTGCCAGCATCTGCATAAATAAAAAGCCTTTATCATGCCCATAATATGGGGCCTAGGTCTAAAAACACGGGAATGGAGGCAATACCATATAGTTCAGCTACTTTATCAAGAGCTTTAGCAGAACCCCTATTGAGAAGTCGAAATGTACTTTTCGTGCCTACATATTCAGTGTAGTTCTGTATAAATCAGAAAAAGGAGCTGCTAAGAGCACAGTGACAAATACTTAATAAGGGAAACTCAAATGAGAAGCAGAGCAAAAGAATAGATCATCTAACCTGAATTGGAGCTCCATTTTCCCTGAAGACGGCATCATAACTATCTATTTCCTTCCCAAATTTTGTTTTGAGAAGGTCTCCTGAGTTACCAATAACAGCGCATCGATCATACTGCCTTGGGAAGAAGGGTGGTATATCAGGGAGTACTAGAGAAAGTTTCTCCATGCATAGTGTTTTATTCTCACACCGGTTCCTGCATAAAAATGTAGTCCATCTTCAAACAGAAAATATTTGTAGGATAACCCAAAAACAGCAGCTTTAAGGCATCGCATAAACTGACTGATATTTGGCTTGCACTTGCTGAAAACTTCATTTTCACCAAGAAATTTAAGAGAACTTGGATAGCACTTAGAGAAAAAGAAAATAATTGCAGATTTCAGCACTAAACAATCTGTTGAAGTTTGACAAAAAATCGCAAAATACACTGAAAGCATGTGAAATAAGAAGCGGTCTTTTAAATTGTACACTCATTTATGTATGCATTACTCTTTTAATACCAAGAGAAACAGAGAAAGTATTTAGTTTCAAGAATGAAAGATGCTTACAGCTGTATGCCCTTGTTAATCCTTTTCCAGGCATAATCCTCCCATCCATTTGGTAGATTATCAATGTACTCTCTTGTCAGTACTGTGGTACTGTTTCTGATCTGGTCAAGCCATTCACTGTAGATTAAGTGAACTGTAGCACACATATAATCCAAAGGAACAAATATCCCACTAATTTCTTTAATCATCTTCAAAGCAAGTTAGATGAAAATACATATGGAAGTATATTTTTGGGTTCATAGAGGAAAGAACCAGAAAGTATACTTCTTGTGTTAATATTCCATTTGGCAACAATGATGAAAATGATCAGCTTATCTTGACAACAACACTATCACAATTATGCATAGAATTAGGTTTCAATTGTTAGAGAAAAGCATACCAACCTGTTCCCATGTAGCCACAGCTTCACATATGTTCAACTGATATGACAGTCCCTCAAGTTCTCCTGTTTTTGGATCTTTCTATTGAATTTGACAAAACAAAGAGGATGATAATATGAAATATTAATAGGCTGATTTGGTCTAAAACTCTATAGTACAAACTAACATCCAAGTGCACTCCAGAAACCTTACAGTTTGTATGCAAAATAAACATGGAGGAAGGAAAAGGGAGATATAGAACTCAAGATTCAAGAAAACATACCCACTTTGGGACAGTTTTGCTGGGAAACTTCAGTGTAACCTCACAATAATTGTCACCAGTTACAGCTTGTAAACCTAATCCATTTGCATTCTGCATTGTGTTTAACAGTGAGCGAAAAAGAAAATTTTCTCCATCATTAATGTCAATATTACACATACAACAAATTGAGTTTCTGAAACAAAAGAAGCAGAGTCCCACAAAAGAAATTTAATATCTTAATGACTAACACCGAAAACTAACATATTCTAGAATACTAGAAAAAGAATACCGCCTTCACCAGCCATTAGTCTTCCAAAATATTTATTAGGTTTCACCCTCCAGACTGTCACCTTGTCCGATTAGATGCAAAAAATCAGATAACATAATTACATTTTATAAACAACTTAAAAAATGAATCACAGTACTGGTGAACCTCAGTGGAATTTGTGGCTCTTTTTTAGTACTAATCAAAGTGAGAGAGAATGGTTGAAGGGATGAAGAGGTGTAGGCACTAGGCAATAAGGAGTTCTGCACTTCTGCAAAACAGCAAAAGCTTAGGTGGTTTTCTATTATCATTTTTAATTATTAATACATTTTCTGAAGGTAAAGTTAGACATTGAACCTACAGAAATCAGAATTACTTCAGCTCCTTTGCGAAAGATCTTGATTCATAAGTCATGGTTCTAGTTTCTAGAAAGGGAAGTGTTAGAATCTAAGATTGGGCCAAGGTTACTCAAATGGGTTGTAATGCACATGGGCCAAACCACACTAAAAAATTGAATCCAATCAATTAGCTAGTCTAACCTAGGGCCTTATAAACCCAAGACAATATTCTTTGCCTCACTACCATCTCTCTTTCGTTAGGTAATTACCGAGGCGAAAGCAGCTCTCTCGAAAGTAAGTTTCCCCGCCATGTTAGTGGTACTAGTCTAATAAACTTTCACTTGAAGACCCAAACTTTTTTTTTTTGTTGTTGTTGTGGTGACACCTCTTCTAGAATTATGTTTAACAACCATTTATGATATGCATTTCCTGATCTACGCCTCGGGTCAGTAGCCAGGCTCTGAGACATTACTACCATGGTGACTATTGACCCGAGCCCAAAGCAAGAAAAGAACGGACTAAAGCAAGGAGTTCATTAGCCATACGGGCCTTATAAACTCATATGTTTCTTTCTTATTTCTTAATGTGGAACTCTTAAGTCTTAACACTCCCCCTCAAGTGGACAACCGATCAAATGAGCTCAAACTGGACTGAACAAGCTTGGGATTGGACCATCCCCCTAAAATGGAAGCTTAGACGCCACTAATACCACTAGCAGACAACAATCGGGTAAACACAAAGTGGACCGAACAAGCTTTGATAACATGTTAGAATCTAAGATTGGGCCGAGGTCACTCATCTAGGCTATAATGAACATGGCGAAATCACATTAAACGAATCCAATTAATTAGCTAGTCTAACCCAAGACCTTAAAAACCATATGATTCTCTCTTATTTTTCAATGTGGAACTATTAAAAAGAAGCAAATAAAATGATTCTATAAAGTTCAACTGACTTGAGCACATATAGAATTAATTCAAAGGCAATGGCTTTTAAAGCCAGAAACTTTCATCAAAAATGGATAAGCATTAAATGATTTTACAGTGGAAACACAAAACAATGTCAAAACAAAATAGATCAGATCCCATTTGCACTATTGTTCCAGATTCTGCATGGTTCAAACTTCATTTTGGCTATATTTAGTCAAATATATTTCTACTACAAAACCAGCTCCTCACCTCCAAACCCACCCCTCGGGAAATAAAAAAAAAAAAAACACACACACAAAAAAAAAAAAAAAAGATACTACTTTTGACTCTTCAGTCTTCCATTGCTTAATCCACTTGTGTATAGAGCTGAAAATAATTTTATTTTATTTTTTTAAAAAAAAAACCTTAATTTTGTAACACAGATAGATTTTTGAGATTCCTAAACTGTTCATAATGACCAAGCTAAACAGAATTACAGAAATGAATCTGATTTTTTTTGAAGCTTGTATGTTACAAGTTCAGCTCGATCTTGACACTTCAACTGAATATGCAACAGTGCTTTCTTCAAGAGTGCAACTATGGATGTGCAAAGTGAAAATTCAATTAATATAAAGTGAAAAATTAGTTCGTCCAAAGCAAACATTGCTGAAAGTGAACATTTTATGCATTCAAAGTGAGTGAACAATCAATTCTCCCAAAGTGAACACCCAGTTCACACACCTACACCATAGTAATTCCCCCGACCCCCACCCTCCACCTCCACCAAAAAATAGTTTGAAAATAAAAATAAATATTACTCCGTAACATTGAATTAGTCTAAGAAGTCATCCAAAGCCAAGTCATTGGCCCAAAAGCTCAAACCAAACTCTATAAACAGTTCAGATCATTTAGCATTGATCCAAAAACACACAAATGCTATTAATTATATTATTTCAAACACAACTAAAATGCTAAAAAAAAAAAACTTTAACACTGACATCCAACTCCCTACGAACAAACTGTAGAATTTCTCACGTTTTAGAATTTGGGGGGAAATGAATTGCAATTCCACGAACCATATGTGCTGTTAGGGCTTATATATAATAATTTCCATTAGAATAAATAGCCATTATACTTAATTCTCATCTTTTCATCAAGATGATTCTAAGTTAATATCTTTTTGAATGAATCCGCTAAGTATAGGTAAAGTTATTTATGTTATATAGCTTCGGTCCCTTATTAAAAAAAAAAAAATTTAAAAAAAAAAACAACAACAACAACAAATTTCTGTTTCAGCTCCTACCCTACATGAAGCCAACTGCAATTTAAACAGGTAGCGAGTGCAACAACGGATCCTACCAAATTTATCATGAAGAGATAGAAAGGGAGTAGCTTACCACACATTTCTGAAACCTACTCTGTAGAGACTGTACCGCTTCCAAATCCTTGTCAGAAAGACGTAATGTCGAATCTGCAAACATACCATTCATAATTCATCCTTCTGTAATGGAAACACACATATATACATACACACACATGCTCAGAGAGAGAAAGAAATTGCTGAACGTACTGAAATTGGAGAGACCGGTGATATAGATGAGAATCGCTGCCAAACCGGAAGCTAAAGCAACTGCCAATGCCAACTTTAAGATCTTCATCTCTCCCTGTACAACTCTCCAACGGATCCAATCAAATCTCTCTCGCGCGCTCTTTCCCTCTCTGTGTGAACTGTGTTTTCATAACAGTATTTGGATCTGGAGGCTGGAGCTCATACTCGACAGCGGAAGTCTGGAATCTTACACTAAGGAAATTCCTTATTTTGTTAGTATAAAATTTGAAATTTTATGGTTTTTAATCCTTCAAAGAGCTAAATTTTGTACCTGACTAGGACAAATAGCAATAAGTTTTCAAAGTTAAATATCAAAAGTGGTTGATTTTTGTAAAAAACTCCAACAAGAAAAAAAAAATGTAAATCTAAAATAAATTGAATATTGGCTAAAACCATTTTGGAAAAATAGTAATTTTGATCTTTTAATTGTGAGTAAATACTCAATTCTACTCAATTCAATCCGTTCTTGATAAGTTGCTTTAAGACTAAAAAATATATAATAAAACAGCATTCTAAAACTCACCATAAAGACATATGAAGTGTTTGGTAAATGGTTGTTAGCTGATTGGGTTAGTGAGTTTGACTAGTTGATAGTATTAGTTGATTGAAGAAAGTGTTTCGTACAAATATAAATAAAGTATTAAATAAAATATGAAAGGAGTTTTGTATTTTAGTAGTTAAGTTTGTAAAATCAGTTCTCTTAATTAAATAAATTTATTAATTTTTGCAATTATACTTTTATTATAAATATAATCGATTTATCTGACGGTTTAAACGGAAATCCGTTCGATAATCGGAAGAATATCCGACGGATTTAGGTTACAAAATAAACGGATAGGGGCTCAAATACTGTATCCGAAATCCGATCAGATTGACCTTATGTGAACCCGAACCGTCCGTTGCACCGGCCTAGTTAAGCCATTTTAGCATTTTTCGTGAAATTGTTTCTCATAATTCTTGAAAGACTTCACTCATGATCATTCCTTCGTCTACTTGACTCAGGACGATCTTGGAATCCACCATCTTGTATTCAAGGAATTGGCTAACGACAAATATCTTTGCCTTAGCGTAATCACTCGTATACTTTAGGTCCAAAGATTCTCATAACTCTTTAGCTATTTTTAATTTACAGTATACACTGTACAACGAGTCACACAAATCATTCAAAATGTAGTTTAGACATAGGAAAACAAAATATTTCCAAACCCTCACTTCGCTAAAGATTTGAGCGTTAGACTCATATTCCTTTCTACTAGGAATCATCTTGGTTAAGAACCATGACATACCGAGAATCACCAGTTTGAACAACATTTTATGTTGTCACCCTTTGAAATTCAACTCCTTGAATTTTCACGACCTTTTCGACCAATTCACTAGGTACTGTTCCAGGCACCTTCATCGTTGGGATATACTCTTTGATGCCATCACCAGTCTCTGAACCAAAGTTCACCGGGATTTCAGAATGTGCGACAACGTTATCGCTCCGACCATTTGATGTGCACAACGAGCAACATTCACGCTTCTATTTACAACAATTGTGGGAGCCATATATATATATATATATATATATATATATATATATATATATATATATATATAGGGAAGGGCTCCCGTGCATTTACTCCTTCCCGTGAAAAATGAGGTTGAATCTAAGCCTCACGTAGCTCTTGACGAACGAATCAGATTAACAACAAAAATTAAGCGCGAATTGCTCATTAAGGGCATTTTTGTCCTTTTGATTATATTTTTTAAAAAAAATCTGTTCTTCTTCCTCTTCGAGTGTTTTCAAAATTCACCATTGATTCCTAATCTTCGATATTTCCTAATCTCAGACGAATTTACGATCTCTACGGAATTGGCAATAAGATATATTCTCTTCGTCTTTCAATATCATATTCGTCAAAATAAACCCTAAACCCATCAAAAACATCAACCGAACAGCAATGGAAGAATTCGATCGAGGTATTACCCAAATTCTATCGCTTTTCTGGAATTAATTTTATCTACACTTGTATTGACATCATTCTTGTCTTAATTACACGCACATTAAGCACTACATGCATGCAACTTAACCACCGAATTACTGAGCTACTTTAATTAATCCGAGCCTAGAGCTTACGTACGTAGATGATTAGGTAGCCGCATGATAATTTTTAAAAATGCACATATTACTGTTTGCCTCACACATGTTATCCGTTGAGCACACGCACATTAATTCCTTTCCAGACGCATGTTATGTTATTGGACTCTCTGACGCACATTAAGTAATGACATAATATTTTAACAAACACTCACGCATGTTAATTGTTCAACATGCGCACGTTAACTATTACCCTGAAGCACGTTAATTTCTCACTTGCCGCACATACTCTTGTATTGTATAAATCTGCCATATTAACAATGATCTGATTAACTTAACGCATATTAAGTGTTCACATTACGCACGTAGAGGCTTGCAACAACACAATCATAACTTCATGCTTATACGTTACAGTTCCCAGTGACTTTCAATCTACCAACAACCCCAGTTTGAGTCCCAGCAGCAGCAGCAATGGTCATACATTGACCATATCTCCTGGAATGACACAGTATTGGACTCCTCACTGTGAAGATGAAATCAAACCAGCAGTAAACATGATTTTTAAAACATTGGATGCTGGTATTGAATTCTACAATCATTATGCTGCCAAAGTCGGGTTTGACACGAGGTCTAGTTCCGTCGTTATAGCACGTGACGGGACAAAAACTCAAAAGCAAATCGTTTGTAATAGAGAAGGATTTAAGAATACAGGAGCTCAACATTGTCACTCGCAGTCAAGTGCAAATGCAGGGGAAGGTCCTTCCCGTCCAAAGCGGCGAAGGGTTTCAAACAGAACTGGTTGCAGAGCTAGGATTATATTTAAGTACATTGGAGCAGCTGGGTACCAAGTTACAACTTTTATTGAAAAACATAATCACAGCATGTCTTCGGTTCTGGCAAGGCAGTTTCTAAAGGGAAATAGAAACATCTCCAGTGTTCACCAGAAGTTTATACTCAATTGCGCTAAAGTAAATATTGGACCATCAAAATCACACGGTTTATACAGTCATATTGTGGGGGATTACTCTGAAGTTGGGGCGACTGTAGTTGACTTTAAGAATGTTAGAAGGGATCTCAGAGCATACATATTGGGAGCTGATGCACAAATACAGGTGCATAATCTTATTAAGAAACAAGAGATGTGCCCTGCATTTGCTTTTGACTACGAAGTTGATGAAGATGAGCAGATGAGCAGACTGCTTTGGGCAGATCCAATGTCAAAAAAGAATTTTTCTGCATTTGGAGATGTTATCTCTTTTGATGCCACATACTCAACAAACAGGTATATATTATTCTATTCACATTCTTGCGTACGTTTCATTAATTAATCCACATTTAGCATTGATCTGTTGAGCCATGTTAAGATTTAGACATGTTCACTGTTTTATTGAAAAAGAGTTGAAATATAAATAAGCGCACATTTTCGTTTTATACCATGCATTTTAAACACTACTGTCTCGCATATTAATGCGGAATATCCAGAATTAGACTTCAATTACATATATGTGCTATTTTAATACTTAATGTGCGTTACTCTAATTCTCTAAGTGTGGCAGTTTGACACCTGTATACTGTGATGACGTTTTTTGTCTTGTAGGTACAATCTGGTTTTTACACCCTTCACCGGAGTTGATAACCATAAAAAATGTATAACATTCGGTGCTGGACTACTGTTGAAAGAAGACATTGAGTCTTATGTTTGGCTCTTTGAAAAATTTAAAAAGGCAATGGGTATAGAACCAAGAATAATTGTCACCGATCAAGATCCAGCTATGAAAGTGGTGATTCCAACAGTTTTCAAGCAAGCCAGGCATCGTTATTGCATGTGGCACATCATGTGTAAAGTTGGGGAAAAGGTGGGTCCTACGCTGAACAAGGATGAGGAATTCAGGAACAAACTGAACTCAATCGTTTGGACGTCATCTTTGGAACCTCCTGATTTTGAGAAGCAGTGGAGAGAGCTCATGGAAAAGTACAACTTAGTCGAACACAATTGGTTTACAACTATGTTTGAGGCTAGAAAGCATTGGATCCCAACATATTTTAGAGATGGCTTTATGGGGGGTCTACTCAGGACAACTTCTCGTTCCGAAAGTGAGAACTACACGTACAGCCGTTTTACTGGTCCCCAATCAAGCCTAGTTGAATTCATGATGAACTTTGACAGTGCTCTTAAATCACAACGTAACACAAATGCAAAGCTCAACAGTGACAATGAAGGCTACAATCCAGATATGAAGACGCCTCTAGGGATTGAAAAGCACGCTTCAATCGTCTACACCATTACTGTTTTCTATCAAGTTCAGGAAGAAATATGTGCCTACTGTTTCAAATGTATGGTGTTGAGTGTTAGAGAAGACGGTGGAATGTTGCACTATGATATTATGGATGGAAAGAACAAAAGATTTACTGTGGTGCACAATGTAAATGACCATAAGGCCAAATGCAGTTGCAAGATGTTTGAGATGGTTGGACTGTTGTGTAGACACATATTTGTGGTCTTTAGAGACCTTGAAAAGATCCCTCTGAAATACGTGGTTAATCGGTGGACTAAGGATGCATCTTTAAAAGCTACATTTGAAATAGATGGTGTCATTTATGATCAGAATGGACCAAAGGATGAAAAGAAGATGTTGCTGAACAAAGTGTGGTCTGATATACACTGTTGTATGGATCTGGCAGGTTCAAACATGGAGTGATTGGCTACATTTTCCCAAGTGATTAATGAACAGAAACAGCTGCTACTGTCAGGAAAGGAGAAATTGTCCCCTCAGCACAGCAGGAGGGCTGTTATAGAATCATATTGTGGATCAACAGAAATTTCAGAGATCAACATACTTCCACCGAAACATGCAAAGAACAAGGGCAGCGGCAAGCGTATCAAAAGCAGCAAGGAGTTGGCAATGGAAAAAGAAGAGGGCAGGAGGTGCAATTTTTGTGGTGTTAGAGGAGATCACCATGACACCAGGACTTGCCCACTTAACCCCAAAAATAAGGACAAGCAAAAGGGTAAGAAAAAGACATAGCAGACTATTTTTTCAACGCCTTTACAGTCGAGAACGAAAATAGATAGCAAATATGAAACACAAATACTTAGTTAACTCATTTCAGAACGCTTTTTACAGTTGAGATACTTGAATTTAATGTCCAGCTATTACTAGTTTTTGTTTTTATCAATATTTGTGTTTAACAATCACTACTACTAGCTTAAAGTGCGTGTTATTACTACTTTACCTGCGTGCAGTTAATTCTTAATATGCGTTGATTACACTTTTAACGTGCGCTACATTAAAGCTTAATATGCGTAATACAGAAACAGAATGTGCGTTGGTTTATGTATAGAAACTTTGGTCCGTGGTAAATGCCAACGTCTTTACATGCGTCGATTAACATTTAACTTGCGCGACATTAAAGCTTAATATGCGTACAAAGGTAATATTTAACACTTTCTTTCTCTAATATGCGTTTAATTATTAGTTAATATACGATGCGTTAAAGATAAGTCTAATATGCGCGACTGCAAAACTTAAAGTGCGTTTATTTGATTATGAAATAATTTGCAGACAAAATGATACATACATAAACGATTGCACATATTTATTTCTTCTAGTACTTTGAAGACATTTCTTCTGGTTCTGACAGCATCCCACACGCTGCCAGCCTGCCACAATGATAAACTCTCAGCCAATGATGATGTTTGGAAGCTAGATGATGAGCTTGAAGAAGAGAATGATGAATTATGCTTCAGGTTTAGAATGTGTTGTTTTTGTAGTTAGTTACAGTCACTACAAGCTGGAGGCGAGGAAGATGAAAATGACATAGAAGATGAGGAATAAATAAAAAGGATTCTTCTGTACGAGCGGAAAAGTGAGAGATAGCCATTTCAATAACCTGATGCTCAGTTGTGTGTTGTTCCTTCTAATTTCTATATAGGTAAATAACTTAGTCACATGCACTGATTTGAGATTTGAATGTTGCGTGATTTACAGACACATTAGATTTTTCAAGATATCCTCTAATGGGTGCGTTTTTTAAGACATTGAATGACCATTCAATGTTATCCGTTTCCCCAACTACAAGTGCTCTTAAAGTTCTGACATCAAATATCTTTGAATATTACGTGAATTGGTATAAAAGACTTAATGTGCTTTGCTTTGCTCTGTTACATGCGCGAGCTACAATAACAACATGCGTGTAAATATAAATTTAATTAATTTGCATCGAAATAAGAGATTTTTAAAATCCAAAAGTTTAATGTGCGTCGAGAAACCAATTAAAGTGCGCGAAATATCATTATAAGATGCGTTTATTATATTTTATTAATAAATCCAAAAGTTTAATGTGCGTCGGGAAACCAATTAAAGTGCACGAAATATCATTCTAAGATGCGTTTATTATATTTTATTAAAAAAAAAAGCAAGTAAAATATAATAAAAAGATCAAGTCTTTATGGGGTTTGATTCTGAGCGAAATCAGTTTAATCAAAGACTTCTACCATTTCACCATTAGGCTCATCCGTTACTTTGATTATAATATATTAATAATAACAATAACAGAGGCAGACATGAGAGCTTGTTTATGTATAAAAACATAATGTGCGTTGGTTTATGTATAAAAACGTAATGTGCGTTGGTTTAATCAAAGACTTCTGCATTAATGTGCGTTGGTTTACGTATAAAAACGTAATTATTCAGTCATTGCGTTGAAAATTAGTCTAGTATGCGCGATTGCAAAACTTAAAGTGCGTTTGTTTGATTATGAAATAATTTGCATATAAAATGACACATACATGCTTTGAATTTAACATGCGCGACATGTCAATTTAAAATGCGTGATATTAGAACTCAATGAGCGTTGGTTTCTATATTAATAAAAATAATAATTTACACTCTAATATATTAGTATTTGTAAACGTAAATACACATTGAAACAACACCAATAACATTCAGTGCATCTTTTCTAGTACTTTGAAGACATTTCTTCTAGTTCCGGCATCATCCGACATGCTGCCAGCCTGCCACAATGCTCAACTCTAAGCCTTGGATGATGTTTGATGAGCTTTCAGCTGAGCTTACAAGCTCGATTTGGACATGAGCAAGGAGTGTGGATGCATGTAGGCTCGTGGTCTCTAAGCTTGCTGTATATGATAGATTCCTGGCAGCCGTAAGTGTTATTTGGGATGTCGGATGCTCAACTCTCTCAGCCTTGAATGATGTTTGGTTGCGGCATGACGAGCTTGCAGCTGAGGGTGACGAGTGTTCTTTCAGGTTTAGAATGTGTTGTCTTTGTATTTATTTACAATCACTACAATCTGGAGGGCGAGGGGGGTGAAGAGGACATGCAAGATGATGAATAAAAGAAGATGGTTCTTCTGTACGTGCGGACACGTGAGAGGTAGCTATTTCAATGAAAACTGATGCTCAGTTGTGTGTTGTTCTTTCCAATTTATAGGCGAATAACTTGGTCCTATGCACTAATTTGAAGATTTCAATGTTGCGTGAATGGGCACGTTTTTTAAGGCATTGAATGACCATTCAATGTTATCCGTCTCCCCAACTACAAATGCCTTAAAGTTCTGACATCAAATATCTTTGAATATTACGTGGATTGTTATAAAACACTTAATGTCCTTTGCTTTGCTCTATTACATGCGCGGACTACAAGAACAATATGCGTTTAAATATACATTTAATTAACTTTTATCGAAATACGATATTTTTTGAAGCCAAAAGTTTAAAGTGCGTCGGGAAACCAATTAAAGAGCGCGAAATATCACTTTAACATGCGTTTATTATATTTTATTAAACGAAAAACAAATAAAATATAATATATAAAAAAATCAAGCCTTTGTGGGGGTTTGATCTTGAATGAAATCAATTTGATCAAAGACTTCTGCCATTTCACCAGTAGACTCATCCGTTATTTTAATTATGTTAAAAAAATGTTAAAGAGAAATTCCTGAAAATTAAAACAAGCAAAAAGCTTGACATGCGCAATACGTATGCTCAATATGCGTAATACTGCAACAAAATTTGTGTTTAGTTATCTATTTAAACTATAGTCCGTGGCAAATAAAAAAAAAAGCTTAACATGTGCAATACAGTAACATAATGTGCATTAGAAAATACGTGAGTCTGGGGTATTCTTAAAAGAATATGCTTCAATTTATTCTCTAATATGCGGACGTCAACACGTTATTATGCACATCTTTCATTCTTAATGTGCATGAGATTGTAAAGTCACTGACTTAGACCCGATAAAAAATAAAAAATAAATAAATAAATAAAAATCAATTGGTGCGTTTTTATTTTATTTTATTTTATTTTATTTTATTTTTTACGTATTGAATGACCAGTCAACTTTAGAAGACTTTATTATTCATTAATATGCGCATGTTAACACTTTATAGTGTGTATCTAACATTCTTAATGTGCATGAGATTGTACACTCACTTACTTTATTATGCGTATCTATCATCATCTATTAATATAACAATGTGCGATGGGGTGTTCTTAAAAGAAGATGCGTCAATAATGACATAATATATCACCATAATAAACATAATATATCATTCAAACTAAAATTGTTGGAGTACAATAATACGGAATAACAAATAACATGAAAAACATAAAATGTTCACACATTCATCGTTATTCATCCTTACGCAGCCTCCTCCTTATTTCGATCCTCATTAGACAAATTTGCAACTGTCGCGTCGGGCACCTGTTGATCCATAAAATCGTGAAAGTTATGAAACTGTAAATACATCAATAAAATTATATATATAAAAAATAAGTATGCAATAGGTCACCTCTTCGTCGAAATTGTATTCTTCTCGATCATAAACATATGTTGGCAAATCTTCATCTCTCAGCACTCCTGCGCGAGTTCTATCACAATACATCAACATATACCTGAGCGGCGAAGTTTTGTTTCTATAGGTGTTATATGCCACGTCAAATCTATTGATTAGATAGGCTTTGCCTACTTCAAATTTGTTGAAGCACTTTTGAACATGCGCTTGTGGAATGTGCATGCGTATAAAAGTTCCTTGAAATTATTAAAACAAAAAATGCATCAACAGTAAATTATAGAAATATAAAATATTAAGATTTATAATACGGTAAATAAAAAAAATACCTCAAAATCATGCAACACACACTCTATAGACTTGATGTTTTAAGAACCTTTTGATTCTGGAAGACGAACAATACGAACCACTCGGACCTTCATGTAATTCCACCGCAGTGCTATCCGAAGTTCGTTACCAACAATTTCAGAGTGAAGTTCAGCGGCCATTGAAAATTTGCCTAAAAGGGAAAATACAAAAGCAAAATGTGTTTGTAAGTGACAGATTTGAGACTAGCAGAATGGTGAGTTTAAATAGCAAAATGGGTCGATTCATTCACTCATATGCACACCTAAACACGTTAATATGCGTGTCTTTCATCCTTCATGTGCGTGATATTGTACGCTCACTAACTTAGACCCAATAAAAAAAAATTCAATGGTTGCGTCTCTTTAAAATATTGAATGACCATTCAACTTCGAAAGATTACCATTATGGGAAATATAAAAATTGCTGACACCGAAATTGACTTCTCACTTATTTCCAGTGCCAAGTACAAATCTATCGGAACTTATTGCTCTAATATGCGTTACATTTACACTTAACATGCGCGTACGTGTATGTACAACATAAAATACACGGAACAAATATAATTTAAAATGCGTCTATTGCTATTACAATGTGCGTTGTGATATTCTTAAAAGGATATGAGTCAATTTATTTATTAATATGCGCACATTTATACTTTATTTATTAGTTTATTTCAGTCTAAAAATGCATTACATTGACTACTAACTGACTTAGTCTCAATAAAAAAAAAAAATCAAATGGGTACGTCTTTTTAAATATTGAATGACCATTCAACTTCGAAAGATTACCATTATGGGAAATATAAAAATTGCTGACATCGAAATTGACTTGTCACTTATTTCCAATGTCAAGTACAAATCTATCAGACCAACTTAGTCCCAATAAAAAAAAAACATTAATAGGTGTCTTTTTTTATAAGTTGAATGACCATTCAACTTTAACAGATTTTCTTTATGGGAAATGAAAAAACTGCTGACAATGAAATACAGTTGTCACTCATTTTAACATATTTCATTTAACATGCACCCGTTCATATTCCGGTAATATGTTGAAGAGCCTATATAAAGAATGGATCATCCATCACACCTTATCATCTCAAAACAAAGATGGAAAGAACAAAAAATGATGAGAAAGACAATCAGTCCAAGCAACCCCGAAAGCCACTTCCCCTAATACCAAAAGAACATCTACCAGCACTAAAAAAGGATCTAAACGATCCAACTTTCAAAGAAAGGTTATAGGCATTTATTGACGACTTCCCTGCTGAGAACACCTCTGATGATTCCACAGGAACAAAAGTGTCTTATAACACATGGAAAACGGAGGCTCTTGCCTACCTAGCTGCTGAGGACGCTACTGAAGAGGAAGAAGTCGACTCAAAGAAGGGGCCAATCTTCGTGAAGAAATAAAGGACAGGTTAAGCTTGATTATGCATGTTATGATGGACACACGTTATTAATATTACGTTTTGATGTAATAAGTGTCCACTCTTTATTGTTTTAATAATATCAAGTTTATTATGGTGAAGTTGGTAGTTTTCACGATGCTTACAGATGCGTTGATAAGCCATTTAACTTGCGCAACATTAAACCAACAAATGCGATAGAACTTTGTTCACGTGTTCATCCATGCATCTTTACGTGCGGGAACGTTACTTTAAAGAAAAAAAAAAAGGTCTTTAAAGTGGGGGTTCAATCCTGGGCGGATTTGATATGATCAAAGACTTCTACCATTTCACCAGTAAACTCATCTATTTGTTTAATTACATAAAATAGAATATATTAAAGAACAATTCTAGAAAATTAAAAAAAAATTACATTTATTTAAAATGCGATACGAACGCTTAGGATGCGTAATACGGCAATATAATGTGTGTTGGTTTATGTATTAAAAGTTTAGTCCGTGGCAAATACAAAAAAGCTTAACATGCGCAATACAGTAACATAACGAACTTTATAAAATACGTAAGTCTGAGTGTTTTTTTTTTTCCGGAGATATTAATATGCGTAGAATTTGGTCTTAATGTGCGTTGATTGAATTTTGTCTAATGGTACTCGGATTTGCATGTTTATTTACCCAATATGAAAAATAACCAATTCACCAAAAATGAATAAATTGCAAAGGGATTTATTATTTACATTGCAATAATTTACACTTTGAACTGCTACTTCTACAAATATAATAATATTAATAATAATAACAACAACAACATTAATAATAAAGGAAATATCCCACTTATTATCAGAAACAACATCAACCAACAAACACAATAAAGAAGACATGAGAGCTTATTTTAAATAACAGAAAAAAAAAAAAAACCCAGGCAAACGACATGATCCATCTATACCTTTTGAAGATATTTCTTTTGGTTAAGCCTGCATTAAGGTACCAAAAGATATATCTCCAAAAGGAGTAGAGGATCCTGCTGTATGTATGGGCTAAATCAACACATTCTAAACCTGAAAAGATCGACATTTGTGAAGCTAAAATCTAACCGATCCAACACATCCAAATCAGTTAGCGTTTAGCTCCACAGAAGAAGATCTTTTCAGGCTTAGAATGTGTTGTTTTAGATGAAAACAACTAAAACATGTGCTCTACTCGAAGAACGTCTGCTTCACTCATACCTCCTTTACCTCCTCGTATAAACTTCCAGGGTTGTGGTATTTTGTATTTGATACATGGGATGTTTAGAATAAGTTGTTATTGTTATCAACTACATTGACAAACAAATAGGAGGAGGGCGAGTAAGATGAGAATATGTAAACATCGTTATGAATGGTCTGTAAAACTCAAATTACAACGTTTCAATATATATACAGTATGGTAATGAGATACTCCACTATTATAGGCGAATAACTTGAATGCGTACGTTTATTAACAAGTGGATTGCTTATCCGAAGCCTAATAACACGCACCCATTGAAGAATCCGTTTCCTATTATAATAAAGGGTATTATTATTCAAATAAATTTTTATTTTTTTCCGTTTTCAATTTATATTATTTCACATATTGAAATATTTTCTTCCATTTTTAAATACCTTTTCATTATTATATGGCGTATGCATGTATTACTTAACATGTGCAGCAATATATTTTAAAATGCGCACGTTAACACTTGTGCGTGTCTTTCATACTTAATGTGCGAGAGATTATATACTCGTTGACTTGGACAAAATAAAAATAAAGATTAAAAAAAAAAACAAAAAAAAAATTCAATGGGTACGTTTTTTTAAAGATTGAATGACTAGACAACTTTAAAAGATTCCCATTATGGGAAATATAAAAAATTGCTGACAGCAACATTGACTTGTCACTCGTTTCCAAAATACCAAGTACATACCTATCGAACGTTATTGCTCTAATATGCGTTATATTTACAATTACCATGCGTGTGCGTGTATGTATAACTTAAAATGTGTAACAAGTATACTTTAAAATGCGTATACTTACATTTGAATATGCGTTGGGAGATTTTTAAACGAATATGATATAATTTATTCATTAATATGCGCATGTTGACACTTTATTATGTGTATCTATCATTCTTAGTGTGCGTGTGACTGTAGTACACCAAATTACAAGAAAAATTAAAATAAAATAAAATAAAATAAAGCAAAAAACATCAATGGATACATTTTTTAAGTATTGAATGACCAGTCAACTTTAAAATATTCTCATTAGGGGAAATATAAAAAATGTTGACATCCAAAATGACTTGACAACCATTTCCAATGCCAGGTACATATCTGACGGGACTTATTGCTCTAATATGCGTTACATATGCACTTAACATGCGTGTGCATTTATGTATAACTTAACATATATTTTTGAGAAAAAAAAATTAAAATGTGTCTATTAATATTACAGTTTGCTTTGGGGTGATCTTAAAAGGATATTTGTCAATTTATTCGTTAATATGCACACTTTTATACTTTATTATTCGTGTATTTCAAACAAAGTATGCATTAGACTGTATGCTAACTGACTTAGACCCAATAAAAATAAAAAATGCGTTGATAAACCATTAAACTTGCGTAACATTAAACCTTATCTGCGTTAAAAAAGGAAGACAATATGCCTATATTAAACTCTTTATATGCGTTGAATTGTATAACACGCGTGTATATATATATATATATATATATATATATATATATATATATATATATATATATATATATATATATATATGTATGTATGTGTATATATATATATATATATGTATATATTTAATTGGCGGAACATTAATGCTTAA
Source organism: Ipomoea nil (assembly GCF_001879475.1). Taxonomy (NCBI): domain Eukaryota; kingdom Viridiplantae; phylum Streptophyta; class Magnoliopsida; order Solanales; family Convolvulaceae; genus Ipomoea; species Ipomoea nil. Next base: position 4,482,145 of record NW_017619207.1, on the reverse strand, counting down.
TATGCGTACCAAATAAACAATATGCGAGTTAGCTTGTGTATTAAAACTTTACTTTATTAATAAACTTATCCAATGAAAATACATGCGTTACATAACATCTAACATGCGCAAATTGCCGAGATACAATATTCTCCTCATTCTTAATAAAAAACACAAAAAAAAACATAAATAAAAAAAAAAACACCACGCTCATGTCCTCTGCGAACTTGTAAGTTTCTTGGATTTTCCAAAGAAGTATATGCCCATTTGAGCAGCACGCATGATGCATCACTTGAACGTTTCTGTGGATCTGCTCTGAATGGGCGGGGAGACCACGTCTTTCAGACTAGAATCGGTGGCAGAGAACATCCCAAACTTCCATCAATCTCAGGTTGGAAGTTTGCATTAAGTGATGTTTGATTTCAGGTTTAGAATGTGTTGTTATTGAAATCAATTACAACGACAACAAAAAGGAGAAGGAGGGCGAATATGATGAGGAGGGTATACATTGTAAAGAATGTACATAATACGACGATGAAGGACTGATGGTGGTTGTGGTAATGGAGTGAAAGACTCAAACAATGTCATTACGACGTATGCTTTCTTGATGAGTGTTCCTCCCCTTTTATATGTGAATAACTAGGTTAAATTGAATAATTTGACAAATACAGTGTTACCCGTTTCATAAAATAAAAAATACGGAGTATCTTTTTTTTACATTTTTAATTTACCTATAATTGGTGTTATATACAGTTATCCTTCCAAATATAATAATATGTACACCAAAAAGGCAAAAAATGATTTAAAATGCGTACGTTAATGTTTCAATGTGCGTGACGGATTTTAAAACTATTTCCGTCTATGAACAAGTTAATGTGCGTGATCAAATGTATTAACGTGCGTAAGTGCACACACCATTGACGATACGCCAATACTTTAACAAACGTGCGTCATTTTCATCTCTAACATGCGCGCATGAATAATTTATTATGCATAGGGTCAGGTCTTAGTGTGCGAACAAACGATCAAAGACAATTTGCCTTATTGATTAGAAATACTATGAATTTCTTTACGAATTAAAAATCGTGTGTGTAAAGTACATTATGGTTCTTAATGTGTTTTATTTGCTAACTTAACGTGCGTCTCCAACCACATTAACATGTGTGTCGCGTGCGTGTGAATACTTCATTGTAAAGTTGTAATATTTTAATGATTGTGCGTTAAGTTAGTTCTTAATATGCAAACATTAATATTTTAACGTTAAATAATTTACATATGCAACATTGTATTCTTATTGCATGCATTTAAATGACCAAATCAACGCATATTACGGATTTTGTCCCACTCACGATGAAAAAGGGTATTAGTCCTACTGTGTGGATAATAATAATAATAATATGACAATAATAATACACGTTTGATTTTTGTTTATTTATTTAATAACTTTCAAGTAAATAAACCAAGAAAAATATATAACAGCCAACCAAATATTTATTATTTGTATTGAACTAACTCATACATTGATCTACTGCTACCACTCACATAATGAAAATAATAATAAACAACATCCCCCTAACGATCTAAATCAACACCAACCAAAACAACAATTCAAATCAAATGCCCGATTATAGCTTATTTAATTGATAAAGAACATCAGACAAACGACATGATCCGTCTACACCTTTTGGAGATATTTCTTTTGATTAAGCCTGCATTAAGGTACCAAAGGATATATCTCCACAAAGAGTAGAGGATCCTGCCGTATGTCTGGGCTAAAACAACACATTCTAAACCTGAGAAGATTGACTTCAATGAATGTAAACCCCAACTAATCCAGATGTGTTAAATTGCTCGAACAGTTACATGCAACTTAGTGGAGACCCACAACATTGGGATTGGTTACGGTTTAGACCCATAAAAGAACCTTCTCAGGTTTAGACTGTGTCGCCTTAGTCGATAACCACACGGTCCCCCACAGCTACCACCGCCGAACTCTACTTAAAGGACGTCGAAGCATAACAGTAACTACTCGGTGACGTATAGCTGACAGGGAGTGGGAGAGTATGCTAACTTCCCGCTCCGAGGCAGTGTGGGGAAAGATGGGGGCATCTGGGGAGGGCTGAATTATTGTGGTTTTGCATTTGATTAAGAGGATGTTTATTCCCAGGTTTAGAATGTGTTGTTTTTGTAACTAATTACACTCACAACCAGAAGAAGGGGGGCGAGTATGAAGAACATGAGGGTAAATATTATGAACAACATGAAGAACACGACGAGGAAGAAATGATGCTTGTTGTTGAGATGGAGTGGGTAACTCAATTGATGCCATTTCAACATATAAAAATATAAAGAAAACCCTTGATACTCGGTCGTTGGGTGTACCTTCCTTTTTATAGGCGAAATACTTGTTCACATTCCCTGACTTTGACACATTTAATTTTGACATTTCATAAACATTGAAATGAAATGGAGTTCACACATTTAATGTGCTTCAGATAGATTTATAAAGTGCGCCAAATACTAGTACTGCGTGCGTGAAAAAAATGATGTCCGTTTTTTTAGTCCTTTAAAGCATTGAATGACTACTACAAAATACTGTCCGTTTCGCCAACTACACATGCATAGTTAATAGTCATAAATGACAATTCAATGTTGAAAGATTCCCTTTATGGGAAATAGGTAAATTACTGACAACGATTAGTCTTTTCACCTACCTTGCACATACGACTGGTAATTGAATAGTGACGGTGTCCAACAATTTTTAATGTGCTTTAATTTCCACTGTAATATGCGCGAATAAACACTACAATGTGCGTGTTGATAATAATTTATAATGTGAGATGATATCAAAAAAGTTACATTTATCAAGATTTTCTTTGATTCAATTTTGAAAAGATTTCCTTTATGGGAAATAGATAAATTGCTGACAACGATTAGTCTTGTCACCTGACCATGCAACCCCACCGTATGGGTGTGTGGTGAGGGAGGATTTATAGGGGTGAGGTGGTTAATTTGCCTATGCATGACAATTTTATATGTAAATCGCCTTATGGCTTTAGGGTGCGTTGGATACACGCTTAATGTGCGTGACAAAATACTTTAAAATGCTTTTATTGTTTACTTAATATAGGCTCATGAATACAATACCATGCGTATAGTAAACTTATTCGTTGACGCACGCTGTATTATTTAGAAACGCACATAAGCAACTAAGTAAGCGCATATTAAAATATGATGATCTATAACCACGAAAGTAAATGTCCCCCACCCACACCCCGTACCATGTTATTATTAGCCTATAAAAGGGAGGTAAGATGCTACAATCCAACATCAAAATTTATTACCTATATATTGTCTAATTGTTTAATACTCCTACTTGGTTTTTTTGCAATACATGGATATACACAATGTCGTATGGTGACTCTTTCTCACCCACGCTAGATCCTTCATCTTTTCTTCATCTCCTTCTTATTCTTCGAAATCTTTATCCTGCTCCCCCCCCCCCCCCCCCCCCTCTCTTGTTGTTTTCAACATAATTAATAACTAAAGCAACACATTCTAAACCTGAAACAACTGACCTGGACAAAGAAGCCTAGGTGACGGTTTTCCCTACTTGACAATGCTGGATTGTTCAAGTTGTGGAAGGGGATATCCACATCCCATTTTCGGAATTCAGCTTCCCAGGTATGAAGCATGCTTCGAGGGGCTATGATTACAGGATGGCTATCGGGGAAGAGCTTCATAAACGACTGGAGAAACACTATCGTGAGCGCGGGTTTTCCCAGTACTAGGCGCGTGCGAGGTTATGCATCCCTTCCCACAATCAGACTGCAGCTTTTTCAGAATCTCGATGTGAGTATCCCCACCAATGTTACAGCACAAGAACTCAAAACCCTCGCGTTGATTAGGATACATTGTTCCTTAAGTCCCCGGAGGAAGAATGTCCCACACTATCGTTCCACCATGTATTGAATTACAATGATTTCCAGAACCACCATCCAATCATTATACAACTTTATATGCGTCTTGATACTTTGGCAAATTGAAAACAAAATTATATGCCTGCATTTAATTGTTTATGTGCGTTAGATTATTCTATCAATGCCTTTTAACAAAATCATTAAAAAATTCGGTTACTTTCATTTATATTCGTCCAATTATCTCAATCGTAAAATGTGCCCTTATGTATAACTTAATGAGCGTATCCACATGGATTAACATGCATAACACTTCGCGTGTCCAAATAGCTTAATGTGCGTGTACACATGGATTACATGCGCAAGTACACACACCATTGAACGTGCGTGAGTACTTTAACGAGTGTGCGTGAATTTAATCTTTAATATGCGCACACTAATACTTTAATATGCTTATATTCTGTTCTTGCTGTGCGAACAAACGGCTAGAAAATTTTAAGTCTTTTGGGGGGATTCGATCCTAAGCGAAGTCAATGTGTTCAAAGACTTCTACCATTTCTCCAGTGGGCTCATCCATTTATTTCTTGTATACCGAAATATATGTTGTCTGCCAACTGTTCACAAATCTAAAAGAAAATAATATGCCTGTATTTAGTTGTTTATGTGCGTTAGATTATTCATTCATTTCCCAAAATACATAACCTTGATTAACAACTAATAACAAATTAATAATAATAATAAAAAAACAGAATATCCCTTTAGTATAGCCTTTATGTGCGTTAAATTCCTTAATCAACAACTTTTAACAAGATCATTACAATGTGAAATTTGTTAATAAAACGAGGACATACTGATTTGAATCTATAATATAATAATTTGTTTAATTGTATATATTATGTATGTGTGCCTAGCTAATAAAGCTACGTTGCGCGTGTCCAAATAGCTTAATGTGCGTGTACACATGGAGATAAATATGCGCACACTAATACTTTAATATGCTTATTATATTCTGTTCTTGCTGTGCGAACAAACGGCCAAAAAATGTTTAAATCTTTTGGGGGGAAGAGGGGGGGGGGGGGGGGGATTTGATCCTAAGAAGAGTCGGTGTGTTCAAAGACTTCTACCATTTCGCCAGTAAGCTCATCCATTTATTCCTTGTATACCGAAATATATGTTGCCCTGCCAACTGTTCACAAATCTTTACTTGTTTATGTGCGTTAGATTATTCATTCATTGCGTTTTAACAAAATCATTAAAAAATGAATTCCTTTCATTTAAATTCGTCCAATTATCTCAACCGTCGATTAGAATTCCGGTAAATTCAATTCAATTTCGTGCGATGTCAACAGAAATTAACCAAAATACCACCCCGGGTATTAATTTTTTTTTTTAAAGGAAACAAAATGCGCAAACCTTTATTCTTCCCCACGACTGGTTAGAAACTCATTATCAGAGCTTCTTACCTTTAACACCGCGTTTTCTAATTTGTTTCACAGTCAGGCATCAACCTTTACAAGCTTTTAGTACTTCGACAGTGCTTAACTACCAACACCTTGCGTCGCGGACAGTTTTATTATCAACTCCTTCGAGTTACTAAAAGCATATATGGCGTCTGAAGAACATGCAACCCACACGGCCGAATCCAGCTAACAACCACCTTCTAGAAAAGGTAAATTTCATACATTCATATCACATGCGCAACTTACAGATTAATTTCACGCACGTTAGGTCTTGTATGTATAAGTTTAAGATTTCAGTTTCTCACGCATTGTGATTTTAGTTGACAATCCCTAATAAATTCGAATTCAGGAATATTATTTCGTTGAATGTATACTTCACGTGGATTCATCTTAATGGTTTTTTTTTTTTTTTTTTTTTTTTTTTTTTTTTTTTTTTTTTTGCCGCACATTGTTTACTATTTATACTCATATTCTATTTCTATGTTTTATGATTAACCCCAAAAATTATGAAATTGTTGTACGCATTTTGTTTATATGTTTAACGCACTCTAACTTGTAGACTGACGCACATAAATTATAAACTCGCATACCTTCGAACAATGCACACACATTCTGCATTTAGCCTCTTTTGCAGTTTAAAAGAGCAAAAGTTTGTATTTGTTTGCAAATATAGGTTCCAAACGCAAGAGGGAACGTAATATGCAGATTGTTGTAGCTCCAGTGGATGATGGACCTATTCAGTCTTCAAAAAAGACTCGATCCCGAAAGCCTAAATCTGATGACATTCTTGCAAAATTTAAAGAAGTTCATAACAGGGGGTCATCCTCCATGTTGGTTAATGCCATTGCACAATTTAATCCAGAACAACAAACTGCAGTTCGGGAGATGGGATTTGGAAGTCTTTTAAATCTGACAATCAAAGAGTTCCCGAATCACCTATGCTACTGGATCCTACAACACTATGACGGCATGGCAGACAAGCTGACTCTACGTTCAAAGGAAACTTTGGACGTGACTGAAGATGATGTGGAAGCTGCTTTAGGCTTCCCTAGGGGACCCCTTGAGATTAAATACAAGGGACACAGGATCTCCTCTACTAATGCATTGTTCAACGAGTGGAAGAATAATATTGTGGCAACAAATCTGTCGTCCGTGAAGTATTCGGAGGCTGTTACAGCAATGCTTGCCTGCACTGATGGAGGGAAATAGTTTAAATTCCACTTTATTCTTCTATTCAACTCCATGTACATCGAAAGTACAAAAAATGGGTATATTAAGCCACATATTCTGGAAGTTGTGGACGATGTAGACAAAATTCCACAATTCAATTGGTGCAGATTCACCCTCCAAACCTTGAGTGCTGCAGCTGTCATTTGGCAGAAAAAATATACGGGATATTTTTCCGGTTGCATGTTGTTTATGCTTGTAAGTTTTGAAGCATATTGAGTTTCTACAGAAAAAATAAAAAGGCAAAATGTGGCAGATATTTATTTTAATGATCTTTTCATTTGTATTCAGGTACATTATGTTGATAGGGTGATTCTCCGCTTCGACCGACCTGTCAAGAGGTCTATTCCGGCATTAGTAGGGTGGACAACTCCACTTCTAAAGCAGCGGCAGAAGACAGAAGCTGAGGCTGGTGGTTTTGGACATGGAAGAGTCGAGCCACGCAATCCAGAATATATACCAACCCAACCAGCTTCTCACATTCCTGCTGTTGATGCTCAGAGCCTCCCTGAGGTACATGATGTTACGATTGATGCTAAGGAGGTATGTTCATTTTTTGTTTTTTTTTTTAAACGCATATAAAGTTATAATCATATGCATGTTTAGTATTTTTATCACGCACGTTAGGATTTACTGTGGCGCACACTAGTTGATAACCCTTTGCATATTACCGCGGTTATATACATATTGGTTGAAAGTACATTAACACAATACAGGACGCACATTAAGATCTGTTAGATGTAATTAACATTGATACACATCATGTAATAATCATACAAACGTTCATTCCCACACAGGAATACTGCACTGCATATGAACAGAGTTTAAAAAACTTCTGTGATGAGGTGAACAATCTTATTCAATACAATATATATATATATATATATATATATATATATATATATATATATATATATATATATATATATATATATATATATATATATATATATATATATATATATATAGGCTTTGGTTCCGATGAGGTCTCTATTAAAAATGAGATCATGCGATTCCATCACCACCATTAACTCATTTAAAATTGATGGATGAGATTGAAAGAGTTTTAGAAATTAATTAAGGATAGATTTTAAGTATAAGGAGAAAAGAGTAATTGTGTAAGTGTGGTTATTTTTTGTTAGAATAATAATGTAGTATTTAGCATAATAATAGACTAAATAAGAATGGTAATAAGTAATATTACATTGTGATTAGAGAGGTATACGACAGACAAGAGTAATTGTATTTTTGTATTAGTTTTTTTTTTTTTGGTTATTTTTGTTTTAAATTGGAACCTCAATCTTTATTAGGTGAGTGCGTGGTATATTTTTAATTGCAAGACCACGTATTTGAAGAGTAGTTCATGTTTGTGCGTATTAATTTTTTGTTTTCCGAACCATACTAGTAACGTACGGTGGTGTATGCGTATATGGGAGAAGGCGTGTGCGAAATAATAGAAGTTGATTTTTTTTTTAAAAAAAAAAATATAAAATAATAATAATAATAATAATAATAATAATAATAATAATAATAATAATAATAATAATAATAATAATAATAATAATAATAATAATAATAATAATAATAAGGTTTGAAATTCAAGTATTATTATAGCATGAATTGACCACAATTGAGCATTTTTATCTCATCAACATCCTAAAAAATGGCAAAATTGAGATTTCTTTTCTCAAGTATTGATTTTTTAATTTTTTTTTACAATACTAGTAACATACGGTGGTGTGTATGTTTAAGGGAGAATGCGTGTGTGGAAGTTATGTAGAGGGCATTTTGTATGAGTTATTTTATTTTATTTTATTTTTTTGAAAATTGTTGTTGCTGTGTGCGTATATGGTCGAAGGCATGTGCATAAGTTCTGTAGACGGCGTTTTGTATTATTATTATTATTATTATTATTATTATTATTGGTATCTTTGTTTTAAATTGTGAACCATAATCTTTATTAGGTGAGTGCATGGTATATTTTTAATTGCAAGACCACGTATTTGAAGAGTAGTTGATGTTTGTGCGTATTAATTTTTTGTTTTCCGAACCATACTAGTAACGTACGGTGGTGTATGCGTATATGGGAGAAGGCGTGTGCGAAATAATAGAAGTTGATTTTTTTTTTTAGAAAATAAATATAAAATAATAATAATAATAATAAGGTTGAAAAAATTTATTTATTGAAAAAATAAATTTTAAATAATAATAATAATAATAATAATAATAGTAATAATAATAATATTAATAATAATAATAATAATAATAATAATAAGGTTTGCAATTCAAGTATTATTATAGCATGAACTGACCACAATTGAGCATTTTTATCTCATCGACATTCTAAAAAATGGCAAAATTGAGATTTCTTATCTTAAGTATTGATTTTTTAATTTTTTTTTGTACAATACTAGTAACATACGGTGGTGTGTATGTTTATGGGAGAATGCATGTGCGGAAGTTATGTAGAGGGCATTTTGTATGAGTTATTTTATTTATTTATTTTTTTTGAAAATTGTCGCTGCTGTGTGCGTATGGTCAAAGGCATGTGCATAAGTTCTGCAGACGACGTTTTGTATTAGTTTTTTTTTTTTTTTTTGGTATTTTTTTTAAATTGTGAACCATAATCTTTATTAGGTAAGTGCGTGGTATATTTTTAATTGCATGACCACGTATTTGAAGAGTAGTTGATGTTTGTGCGTATTAATTCTTTGTTTTCCGAACCATACTAGTAACATACGGTGGTGTATGCGTATATGGGAGAAGGCATGTGCGAAATAATAGAAGTTGATTCTTTAAAAAAATAAATATAAAATAATAATAATAATAATAATAATAATAATAATAATAATAATAATAATAATAATAATAATAATAATAATAATAATACTAATAAGGTTGGAAATTGTAGTATTATTATAGCACGAACTTACACCAATTGAGATTTCATATGCCATCAACATCCTCAAAATGGAGAAATTGAGATTTCTTATCTCAAGTATCGATATTATTTGTTGCATACAATAATAGTCACGTACGGTGGTGTGTGCGTATATGGGAGGAGGCATGTGCAAAATAAAAGAAAATGATTAGTTGAAAAAATAAATTTTAAAAATAATAATAATAATAATAATAATAATAATAATAATAATAATAATAATAATAATAATAATAATAAGGTTTGCAATTCAAGTATTATTATAGCACGAACGGACCATAATTGAGCATTTTTATCTCATTGACATCCTTAAAAAATGGTAAAATTGAGATTTTCTTATCTCAAGTATTGATTTTTTAATTTTTTTCATACAATACTAGTAACATACGGTGGTGTGTGCGTTTATGGGAGAATGCGTGTGCGAAAGTTATGTAGAGGGCGTTTTAAAAGACAAATCAAAAAAAAAAAAGTGGTACAACAATTATGCCCTTATAGTAACATGCAAACACTACTGAACATCTACGCAAAGACCACCGTTCATTACAATTATGGTGCACAAAAAACCAGTGACTACTGTACCACCAATCTCTTACTTTAAAAACTTCCTTTAAAAAAAAAAAAAAAAAAAAAAAAAAAAAAAAAAAACTGGAATTCTAAAAAAAACAGCAACAAGAATTCGGGAAAAAAAATCAAAGTGTTAGTTCCATAAAGAGAAGACAGACAAACAAAACCAATAGACTATGCAGTTTTATATCAAGTATGATGCTTAACTACACTCACGCCAAGTCTGTACATATATTATTTTGATCGCAAGACTTAATTTGCAGATATAGTTTGCTTTAAATAGATCCTTGTTTTTTTCCAAATTTCTGGAGAAGTCCATGTGTCCCAGAGTAGAGACCTCACTGCAGAAGTTCATGTGTCCTGGAGAGCCTATAAGGTTGATATAATTATCCTGATATTGAAGAGCAATAGAATAACTCTGATAAGGAATGGACTAAGCAAAGTTTACCTTGGCTAGATGAATCCTCAAAAGTTTTTCTTTTAAAGAAATTTTCCAAAACTGAACCAAAAAAATATATTCATAACTTATAAGGAATGGACTATGCAGTTTTATATCAACTATGTGGATAGATTTAAAGGCAAATATACCAATTACAAAATCTCATTAAATCCTTCCCTTGCATTGTTCTACCTCATTAATAGGACCCAACTACTAATGGGATTTGCTAATAGGAGCTAATCATATCCATGTTATGTTTCAAAAATAAATTAGCCATACAGACATGCAGTGCTCAAATTCAACAACAAATAGCATTTAGTGTGGTATACTATTGAATAAGATACAGAATGATAAGACTTCTTAACCTGAAGAGAGCCCTCTCGCCTACAAGTGTGTAATGTATTTCACCAACCAAAGCATAACCACTTTCAGCCCTATCAAGTATGAACTTCAATAAGCATATGTTGACACACATCTTCTATAGCAACAATAGCTCCTGCTCAGGTTTCAATATCTCTAAAGTCAAATATCATTGAATTCCGTTAAATTAACAAAATTCTGACAATTAATACAGACAATTACCATCAAGAACACTGTGATTCATACTTCAAGCAGATTCCTGGCTAATGGACCAATAATGAACATCAACACATTTGGACAATAAGGAACAAGTGCCTAATTACATGTTAAATAATACCTAATTCCATATTGATTATTGATTATGTATACACAAACAAAGTTACACAGTATATGATTATTGATTAAATTTAAAAGTAAAACTAGTCACTTAGACACTCACCTGTGAAGGTTGTGATGGATGGATTGGAGGCCTACGGCTGGGACGCTTCATTGGACAGCTGTGGTGGAGGAGTACTGGAGGACGCAGTGGGCACCGGAGTAACTGGAGTGACTGGCGGTGGAGGAGGCAGTGCGACTGGCGACCGGTGATGGAGGCGGCTGGAGCAGTCAACCGGCGATGGAAGCGAGGCGGCTGGAGCAATTGACCGACGATGGAGGCGAGGCGGCTTGAGCAATCGTCCGATGATGGAGGCGGCTGGAGGCAGTGGACGGTGACTCGCTGGAGGCCTAGAGCAATGAAGCAGGCGATGGAGGCGAGGCGGCTTGCGTAAGGAAAATAACACCGCCGAATCAACTTCAAAATGGCAAGAAATTAATGCATATGGCTAATTACAAGCTTACCCCCAGTAATATACATGGCATATCATTTAACCTTGATCTCACATACAAATCACACCAATTAAAAAAAAAAAAAATAGACGCTCCGGATCGAATCTCACGACCTCACATAACTCTAAGACCTCACCGGATCCAAAATCTATATATATATATATATATATATATATATATATATATATATATATATATATATATATATATATAGGGATGCACTCAGGTGCGAATAAGTGCCCAGGAAGGAATATGCGAACGAATCAGCGCGCGACACGTGTCCAGATCTAATAGCATAAAAAAACGCGGTGACATTTTTGTAAATAATTGAACATCGAAGTGCAAGTAAAATCACTCACAAGTGCACCTACTTTCACCTATAAGTGCATGTAATTTTGCCTTGTTAGCATTCACTTCCCGCAAACATTCATGCACCTGGGTGTGCTTATAACTATAGGTGCAACTATTTATAATTATAGGTACAACTACTTATAACTATAGATGCACCTACTTTCACCTATAAGTGCATGTAATTTTGCCTTGTTAACATTCATTGATCTAAGTTCAGCGAGTAGTAATACCCCTGAAAACCACCCACAGACATTCATGCACCTAGGTGCAACTACTTATAACTATTTGTGCAACTACTTAGAACTATATGTGCAACTACTTATAACTATAGGTGCACTTTGTATTGATACTCAGTGTAAATTTTTACTTGCACCTATAATACATTTTACATGCACTTGTAATACATTTTACTTGCTCTTCGATGTTCAATTATTTACGAAAATACCACCGCGCTTTTTTAAAAAATCAGTGTTTCTCATCCATTAGATCTGGACACGTGGACAGACAGAATCCATTCCTATTTCGCTCCTGGGCGAAGCATTCGCACCTGAGTGCGATTATATATATATATATATATATATATATATATATATATATATATATATATATATATATATATATATGCATACACAAAAATATATATTAATGAAAACACGGATCTATTTTCCGAAAAAAACAATCTCAACAAAACTAGTACGAAACTAGTACAAAGAGATTTAATTTAGAAAAATTAATCCCAACCAAAGAACTTCGTAGGTAACCAAGAATTTATTTATATAAAAATAAATAAACGAGAAAGGGTTTCATAAACCTGAGATTTTAACCCAACACAAGAAAAGAGAAGAAGGAGAATAAGTCGGAGTCGTGTGATACTCACACTTTCCTTAAAACTGAGTCGTTACCTCCCGAGGGTGCTAGGAGCATTGTAGCGTCAGTCTCCCAAGATTAAAACTGATTACGACTTTAGTGTTTGAGCAGACAAACCTAAAGTCTGATGAACTAAAACCAAAGTCGAGAACTTAGATGTTTTATCAGAAGTGTGGGCCGAATTTTCAATAACAAAACGATTTTCGTGGACAGAGGAGGAGAAAATCAACAAAAATTTTGATTAGTTCAAAAGTCAACCACTTAAAAATTTGCCCCAACACCTAAATGTTTATATAGGGTATCGAAATAAATAGCACTAATGAATGTCACATAATCCAATTTAATAATCGAATTATAACGTTTGAAACGGTTATATTTATTATCGAAATAATACCAACGGTTACGAAATTAATATACAATTAATTCGTACCAACCATTACTAACATGTTTCAAAACATCTAAGTGACCAAAAAATCTGTATGAATGAAAGGTTAACGTTTCGAAACTGACCGAATAGTCAGAGCACCATTCGATACTGCAAGTTATAATAACCATTCGGTGCTGCTAACTTTCCAAAAGTACTTCACATAAGTTCTGCTAACTTTCCAAAAGTACTTCACAAAAGTGCTGCAGTTAACACTAAAGCTTTCAAAGCTTTAATTGAAGCTAATGGTGCCACCTTTCATATTAAAGCACAAAAGTGATAGATTACCATTCGTAACTGTTAACAAATTAGCATTATTCGAATCTTTGACTTCACTCATAGGTTCATTTTGAGAATCAATTTCTCATTAATCTATTACTCGTTTTGAGCGTACAATATATCAATTTTTTCGTCTCATTACAAAGAGTGTAAACCCACTTTGACCCGATCCAAATTAGAAATAGATCCACTTATATTTGTACACAAAATAGTCACTTTAATTGTTATTTTATGCTAAAAATTTCAACATTTATTGTCAAAACTCTTATTTTAGTGCTTAGGAAATATTATTTTTTTCTTTAGTAGCACGGTCTTTAGTTCTTTCCTTGTATAGCTTATGGAAAGATGTCACTCCCTATGCATTAGGGTTTTAGTACTATTTATACTGGCTTTGGGTTCAGAAGGAATTAGAGCATCCACATCAGTTAGGGAGAATTTGGGGATAATGTAAGAGTGATTAGGAAAGAGAAAGTGGGAGGGGAGAAAAAAAAAAAGAGAAAACTGAAATTTAAAAAAATAAAACAAAAAGCTGGAGCGTCAGGCGCGCTGCGCGTGCATTTGCGCAAACGCGCACAGCCTGTGTTGCTTAATTTTTTTTTTTTACTTTTTCTTTCTTATGACATTATCTTTGCATTTGCAGGACAAATCTTCTCTCAAATAACCCCACTCCACATCTCTTAATATCTCCATCCAAGTTTATTCATCTGACATTAACCCCTCATTATCTTTTGGTGTGGATGCTCTTACACAGCATAGAGAGAATACGTAAAGTACTAGTACTAATATGTTACTCAATGTGACACCCGTATTTTCCTAAATATTTATATTAAATATAAATATTTTTCAAATAGAACTATCTATCTATGATTTAAATATTTTACTAATATATATATATATATATATATATATATATATATATATATATATATATATATATTAAAAACAGGCTCAGGTCTATTTATTATTATGAATCAGTATTTTTCTACCCAAATGCCTTAAGCCCAAAAATGTTTTTTAGCCTAGAAGTTTATTTGTTATCCTAAGCCCAAAATATAATTATTATATATTATATAAGTCTTGAACCCAACTAGTCAAGCCCATATGTGTGTGTGTGTGTGTGTGTGTGTGTGTATATATATATATATATATATATATATATATATATATATATATATATATATATATATATATATATATATATATATATATATATATATATATATTAGCGCTCAAATGCGGCAGTGGCTTTAGGTGCGGCGGTGCGGCTATATCAGCATCGTCCATTTTGCTTAATCTAACGGCAGCGGCTAATTTCTGAAGATTTAAAGATTTAAGCGCGTCCTGATAAGTGGGGGGTGTTATGGTAATTGTAGTGGTCATTTATATCGGCCGCTTCTCAGAATACACCAACAGTGTTAACAAAAGACACCAATAGTGTTAGGAAAAAGCACCACAATGAAATGCACAAATACACCAAAAAACACACAACACACTCAAAAAATACACCATATAACTCACCACCCCAATGGTGTATTTCTGAACACTGTGTGGTGCTTTTATTCATACCTAATGGTGTGTTCTGGTGATGCATATCTAATTTGTGACATGTTTTTTTGGTGTGCATTTTCTAACATGGATGGTGTATATTTGTATAACTATTAGTGCACCCGCACTGACCGCATGGGAAGGCGCGGGCGCACCTAAACTTGGCACCAACACGAATCCTCAAATACACCACAGTAAGGTTAATAATGCACCAATAACGAACATAAAACACACAACACTATGATTTGATCTATTCAGGTGCCCAATGACGACTTTAACCTTGCAGTTCGCGTAGTGTGAGAACGTGCGTGAAAATATCGGAAAAGCCTGGATGAATGTGATTCGTTGAATTTATCTAATCTAATGGCCTACATTTAACCGCACCGCCGCACCTAAGCGCACTGCCGCACTTGAACCTTCCTCTCTCTCTCTCTCTCTCTCTCTCTCTCTATATATATATATATATATATATGGATCGTTATGCTGTGCATCCGTATGCACCATGTATGGTGCACATGGTGCATACGGATACAAAAACGACGTCGTTTTATTAAAAACGCGCGTCTCACTTAAAAAAAATTCAGTTTCGATTTCCCTCAACAGCATTATGTTATTATTCATTCTGGATTTTTAGTTCATAGATTCTGGATTTTTAGTTCATTGATTCTGGATTTTTAGTTCGTTCATTGATTCTGGATTTTTAGTTCATTGATTCTGGATATTTAGACGTAAATCGAAACTGAATTTTTTTCATTCATGCATATTTAGTTCATTCATTATGGATATTTAGTTCATTCATTATGAATTTTTATTTCATTCATTCAGTATTTTTAGTTCATTCATTCAGTATTTTTAGTTCATAGATTCTGGATTTTTAGTTCATTGATTCTGGATTTTTAGTTCATTGATTCTGGATATATAGTTCAAATTATGCACAATATAATGCTGTTGCTGAGAATCGAAACTGAATTTTTTTTAAAGTGGGACGCGCGTTTTTAATAAAACGACGTCGTTTTTGCATCCGTATGCACCATGCATGGTGCATACGGATGCACAACATAATTTGCCTATAAATATATGTGTTATTATTTTGTGAGCCCAAAATGTTTAGCCTAGAATCCATAAATAATCTAACTCAACCCATTATGAACCCTACTATTTATAGTGTGTATGTATGTATTGTATCATTCTCTTCCTAGGCAAATTATTGTGTGGACCATGGTCCACACAATTGTATGCACCATGAATATAAGGTACATTTTTAATATATTAAAAGTACATTATTTTTGTACTGAAGGTAAATTATTTTTGTACTGAAGGCACATAATATAAAATAATGTACCATTAGTATATTAAAAATGTACTTTCAAAAAATGCACATTATGTGCATAAATAATGTACCCTTAGTATATTGAAAATGTACTTTTTATTTATGGTCCACACAATTGTGTGGACCATGGTCTATGCAATAATGATTGCTCTTCCAATCGTTATACCCTGCACCACGGCGCGCATAGCACTGTGCGCCCCGCGCCTCCCAAAACAAAGTCGTTTTGATAAGTTATGTAGAGATTTGACGTGATTATGTGTATTTGTTTATAAATTATTTGTATTTGTTTATACAACTATGTGTATTTTTTATACAATTATTATGTACATTTTTTATACAATCATGTACATCTTTTTTATACAATTATGTACATCTGAAACAGGAAATTTATGTGTATTATGTTAAGAGTTGATGCTTATTATGTTAAAAGTTTATGTATATTATGTATTATGTTAGATAATATGTATTATCTTTTAAAAAAAAAGTATGTGTATTTTGTTATACAATTATGTACATTCATGTATACAATTATGTGTATTCTAGTATAAAATTATGTACATTTTTGAACATAGATTTTTTTTTTTAAAAAAGAAAATTAACCGCCAACACACGGTAGCGAAATTTTAAAAAATAAAATAAAATCTGAAACGACGTCGTTTTGCATCAGGGCGCACAATGCAATGCGCGCCCTGGTGTAGGATATAAATTGCCAACATGACATATCGGTCAGCACAAACCTGTTTTAACCTGTAAAAATGTTAATAATGGTTATTTTTTGTTAAGTTTGTTAATGATTTTGGAGCTTTGGATGGCTTAATTTTTATTCTCCAAATAGTTCAATAACTTATTTATATATTTTTATTTAAAAAAAATATATTATTTATGTATATAAAATATATTATTTGAGTACTGAAAGTACATTATTTTTATATATCATTAAATAATGTATATTCAATATAAAAATAATGTATTTTTAATATATTAAATATGTAATTTGTATTCATGGTCCACATAACTACGTCGGCCATGGTCCACCAAATAATTTGCCATTCACACCAATGTTGGCCTCGTGAAGAAGTTGAGGATGCTTAGTCTTGTTTTTTTTTTTTTTTTTTTTTTTTTTTTTTTTTGATGGAAATGCTTAGTCTTGTTAATTATTCTCAATTTTGATGGCTACAATCTCGAACATATGGATATGCTTTGCAATCTCAAATCCGAGCTTTTGGATAGACGGAAAAAGTATATATCTCCCAAGAAAATTCATCTGGACGGCCATACACTCACCGAGAATTGGTATACAACTTTAGACACGTAAATTTTGATAAATATTGATTATTTATCAATATTAGTATATTTGAATATATTTGAAATATTTTGGATAATATTGATATTATCTAATTTGTTAATTAGATAATATCAAAAGAGTTTGAGCTTAATAAAACTCTTTTATCCTACAGCTATAAATAGGGCTCTCATTTCTATGTAATCGGACATCCTAGGAAAAAATCATGTAAACATTTAGAAATATATATTATTCAGAGATCACAATGAAAATGTGATCCTGAAAGTAAAAATCCCTCCTCCAATCCAATCATGCCTGTTGATCCAAACCTCCATTGAAGATCAAGCCATTTAAACCCTTCAAGAAGAACAAGCTATATATACAAGCCCTTCTTTGAAGATTAAGCCACTTGAAATCCGGAGGCCCTTCAATGGTGGAGTGTTCAAGACATCAATTGGAGAATCAGAGGACCATCCAGAGACTTGTACCCACCCCGCATTGATATTTGATATGTAAACCAGAATTTTGAATTTCTAAATATATATTCAATTTTCTTTGTTTACAACAACAATCGCCGCTATTATTCATCGATGATATACAGAGCACTCGTACTCATAACATATTGTAAAATCAGGCGTATCCTCAAATAAACAATGTATTATTTACATCTAAGGAATACAATAGAGTAAATAGAAAGAGATAAGAACATAGAGAATCATCAAGTCTATCCTTCAGTATAATATATGTACAAGATATACATGACTGGAGGCGAGATTGTGATGGAAGATTTGGATTGGGTCCTTTGTGGGCACATGAAGACTAGGATCTGACGGGTGGTCTGATTGCACGACTCATGGTTTATGTCTGCAGTGACTTTAGGGGCATCTGACGGGTGGTCTGATTGCGCGACTAGTGGTTTATCTTGTAGTGGCTCTAGGGACTGGGTCTTGTGAACTTAGAATTAGTTCGACAAAACTAGGAACACATAAATTGAAAAAAAAAAAAGATATAGAATTCTAGTATAACTATAAATCTATAAAGGATGAATAAGTATTATATATCATAATATAATACATTTAATAATAGGCCTGTGCATCAGACGGATCAGATAGGATCGGATGGCTATTCCGTTCATCCGATCGGATTGCGGATTGCATTTTGTAACTAAAACCCTATCGGATATGCTATGTCGGATTTCGGACTTCATTCGGATTTCGAAAAGGTCATTAATAATTGAAATTTGAAAAACTGAAACAAAATAATATTATAAATTTAATATGATAATATCTGATCTGCCAAGTCTCTATTAACAAAATAAGTAATAACTAATAAGTAAACAAAATAAAACATGCAACAACTTAATAATTTACACTTTGCAGAGCTAAATAATTTAAGTTTACAAACAAAATTGAAAAAAGTAAACAAAAATTACAAAATTAATCTAAGTTTAAGTGTTTAACTTTCAAAACATAAAAAAAAATGTAATATTCGAAGTTAATCACTTAAACTTCAGCAATCATTCAAATCTATGCCTTTTCAGCAAATCTGCTGACATCAATCACCATTTATACACTTCTTCATGTTAATATGAAAACTTAACACAATATTAGATTATTAGACAACATATGTAGTAAACAGCTAACTAAGTAACAATATTATGCTGTTGGGGCATTAGGCTAATAGCCTTATAGGCTCAGCTTGCAATTTTCCATTTCAAGTAAGGATAGTGGCAAATTTCTCAAATGTGTTATAATAGCACATGAGCAACATAGCAACACTTTTGCAATTTTCCATTTCAAGTAAGGATAGTGGCAAATTGCTCAAATGTGTTATAATAGCACATGAGCAACATAGCAACACTATACCATTTGTTCAGACAATGGTGGAAGCATCATCATAGCCAAAAAAAAAAAAGTAATAAATAATAATGCATTAAAACTGAACAGAGATCAATTCAGAGGATGAGAGGAATACCAGAGATCCAGAATGGATGTAATGGGACATCAGTACTGAATACTGCTCAACTCTAAGTGGGGCAACATTTGTATAATATAATTATAGAAAGTTGCCAAGCCACTTAGACAGTTAAGACTCTTAGAGTTTCATCTTGTGAAGGCCAACAACAAACAACAGTACAACACCATAACATATAAAGATAAATAATTATTTAAACAAATAATAATTATTGAAAATATTACAAGAATGGATGACAACATTGATGGTAGATAGATGCAGCTCCAGTGGGTAACTCTGCGAAACAGTTAAGGATAAGTAATTAGTTCTTGACTTACAAGTTACAAAAGTAAAAAAGAAATGATTTACACAAATATATTTACCTTTCTCCAATCTTTCAACCTCATCTAAATTTTCCTCAAGTGTGATTGGCTGATTATGTAACCTCAACCAATCTTGGTACAAAGTAGGGATTCCACAATTTTAGGAGTCAAGGAACTCCTAAATGCATCAAGCACCCTTCCACTTGTACTAAATGCACTCTCAGATGCAACTGTGGAAATAGGAACTGCAAGCACATCTCTAGCCATTTTGGAGAGAATATGAAATCTCTCACTATGACTCTCCCACCACTTTAAAACATCAAAACTCACAGATTCATCATCCTCAACCAGATTTTCACTCAAGTAAATTTGTAGCTCTGTCTGCTTACTGCTTCCACCACCACTCTCCAATCTCTCTCTCTCTTTTTTTTTTTTTTTTTTTTTTTTTTTTTTTTTTTTTTTTTTTTTTTTTTTTTTTTTTTTTTAAAGTTCACTCTTCATCCTTGAGACAAGTCTACCAACTGTACAACTAGTAGCCTGAGACTGGACAGGTTGGTTAGAGGATGAACTGTCAGAGTATGTAGCTGCATAGTCATTATACAATGCAACCATTGCAGTTTGGACCTTGGCAAAACATTCTTTGCCTTTGACATCTCCATACAACTGGACAAACTGGTGAGGCATGTACTCCTCCTTATCTCTGGGGTGTAGAATATTGGCAAAAAAAATGAGATGGTTCATTTTTTCTGGATCTCCCAGTACTTATCAAACTTGTCTTTCATTTTTGTCCCCATTGCCTAATAAATACAGAAACTCAGAAAGCATAAACATTTTAAAACACATACAACTTACAAGTTATACAGAATTACACAAATAAACACAAGTGTTTTACCTTTTCAGTATTCTCAGCTTTAGTCATATCTTCCAGCATGAAACTTAGATCAGAGATTTCAGAGAAGAATGTGTTAGAAGTGACATAAAGAGAACCAGATATTCTCACTGTCATTTCATAAAAATTTTTCAAAAGCTTCATTAAGCTTTCAACAGTCTCCCAATCAAAGAAAGAAGGTGTAGAACCCAAGTCAGCAGAAAAAGAAGGATCATTTTGATGATATGAGTCAAAGACACTTTGATATTGAATTGCAGTGTTGAGCATAATGTAGGTGTTGTTCCACCTTGTAGGGACATCAAGCTTCAAAGCTGCTTTGGCTTCCACCCCAATGAGTTCAGCAAGCTCTCTGAACTTATTCAACCCAGCAGGTGAGTTCCTAACCCATCTCACTGCATCCCTCACCCTTTTTACTGACTCATATGCAAACCTCAAGCCATCTTGAACCACTAAGTTTAAGATATGGGCTATATACCTCATGTGCATATACTGCACCCTAACAGAAGAAGACCCCCAAGACAACAGCTTGCTTTTAAAAAATCCCATAGTTGTATCATTAGAAGAAGCATTGTCCACTGTCACAGTGAACACATTTTTAATCCCCCACTCCAACAGACAACTCCCAAAGGCTTTGGCAATATACTCCCCCTATGAGAAGAAACAGGGACAAAGGAAATTATTTTTTTCTGAAGCCTCCACTGGTCATCAATAAAATGTGCAGTAATGCACATATAATTAATCCTCTGGACAGAAGTCCATGTATCAGTGGTTAAACTGACCCTTTGGGTGCCCACCCTAAACAACTTCTTAAGACTCAATCTCTCATCTAGGAAAATTTGGTAGATATCCCTAGAAATAGTCCACCTAGAAGGAATCTGAAACCTAGGACAAGCTACAAGAATAAACTTCTTGAACCCCTGACCCTCAAAAAACCTAAAAGGGAGTTCATCTATGATGATCATCTCACACAATGCCCTCCTAATAGCCTCTTGATTAAAGACCCATGTCCCCAAAACCCCCACAGGAGCCTCTGTTGCAGAAGTTGAAACAGTATTGAATGTGAGAAGGGACTGCCTAGTATCCTTTGAAACAGGATTTTTAAGGCATGCCAGCATATGATTTTTCAAAGATGATGTGCCATGTTTCTTAGACTCACAGACAAACACTTTCAGGCAGTAAATGCACTTGCCTTTAACCACTACATTTTCAGAGTTTTTGATCTTTTCAAAGTGATCCCAGACTGGAGATCTAGACTCAACCACCTTCTTCTTTTTTGCAGGAACAACAGGAGTAACCTGGGGTTGCTGAGCAAGATTCTCAGTGCCTTGGGCTTGTCCTCCATGTCCCTCTTGAGTTGAGGGTTGAGGTCCAGAATCAGGAAGATTGATGTTCTTCATCTAAAATGATGGGAATCAATTAAAGGTCCAACAAATACAAGTACTTCAAGTACTCAGCAAAGGCAACAATCACATAAACATACAAAGAAATCAAGATTCAGACACTTTTTGTGTCATCATGTATCAAGATTTCACATTTTCATATTTACATATTTACATTCAATTAAGGGTAATACATCCATAAACATACTCAAAGAATGAA
This sequence comes from Ipomoea nil, assembly GCF_001879475.1. Classification (NCBI taxonomy): domain Eukaryota; kingdom Viridiplantae; phylum Streptophyta; class Magnoliopsida; order Solanales; family Convolvulaceae; genus Ipomoea; species Ipomoea nil. The sequence continues at coordinate 4,459,591 of NW_017619207.1, read as the reverse complement.
AGAAATCTAGATTCAGGAACTGTATCCAGTTCATCATTATCTGGATTTTAGTTAATGGCTTCCACCAATAAATGGAAATTTCAAGTTTGAAACTTGATAATTTCACATTCAAGCCTTTAACTTTTATGCAAATATTATCATTTAATGGCTTCCAACAATAAATGCAATCTGGAACTTCTCAAGTCTCAACAGATCACATTATCTCAATCCACACAATCAAACTATCAAAGTATCACAAATTATACACAAGTGACACTGTGACATGCAATCTGGAACTTCTCAATAGATCACAATATCACATTATCAATTTATCATAGTCCACAGAAATCACAATCACATAAACCCTAATCAAACTATCAAAAGTATCACAAATTAGAGACAAGTGACATGCAATCTGGAACTTCTCAATAGACCACATTATCACAGTCCACACAAATCACAATCTATAAGACTACGGTGAGTAAATCAGTTAGTAAATCACAACTACAAAACTAGGGTTTGTGCTTCCACCATAATAGATCACAAAATAGATCACAACATAGCATAATCACAATCTATAAGACTACGGGTGAGTAAATCACAACTACAAAACTAGGGTTTGTGCTTTCACCATAATAGATCACAAAATAGATCACAACATAGCATAATATAACACAAATATACGAACATCTGAACATGCAGAGAGAAAAGAATCAACAAACAATAAAAACAAAAACTAGGGTTTGTGCTTTACTTGGTTTCCCCTTAATATTCCCCGGAGAACAAGGGCCTCTAATCACCAGTCCACCACCAACTCGAGAAGGGCTTCCACCAGTCCACCACCAACTCAACAAGTCACCAACGGTCAACGACCACCGGACAATCAAACAATCGAAATATCCACAGAGTCTCAGATAGAGAAACTAGAGAGTAGAGACTCAGAGTCTCAGACAGTCAGACTCTCAGAGAGTAGAGACTAGAGAGAGGTGAGATTGTGAAAGACTCAGAGGATGAGATTTGAGAGGAGTAGAGAGAAGTCAGAGAATAAAGAACGAGAGAAGAGAGCTGAGAGTCTCAAAGAAGAGAGCTGCGCATCTGGCTCACAAGCGTTCAACATACATATATACTAACCTCATACGACGTCGTGTAGCATACACCTAAATCCTAACCCTAGCAAACTTCAGATAATCGGACGGGTCAGATGGGAAAAAACCAAACCCTATCCGAAGTCGTATAGGGCTGCGGATCGGATGAGAAGAGAGCTGCGCATCTGGCTCACAAGCATTCAAATCGGACGGGTCAGATGGGAAAAAACCAATAGGGCTATAGATCGGATGCCTTGGTTTCAGACAATTTTGCACATGCCTATTTAATATAGGTTCATACACTTTCTCAACCTACTGAAACACAAAAGAACCAATAACACCTCCATTAAGGCTTGAACTCACGACTTTTCAAATGAAAGTCCAACCTAAATACCATTAGACCACATAGTCTTGATTATTTTATATCATTTAATTAATTTAAAAACTTATTATCGGACTAACACATAATAAACAATAAATTAACTTACAGTATAAATCTCACAATTTGATATGCATCACAAACTAACACACATTATAAATTTATCAAATACAAAATTTACAATAATCACACTTAGATAGTACGGTTAATTAATTATGATTAAATTTAACAAAATACATAATACTTGTACTACTTTACAAAAAATCAGGTGGAAAGGGGTTGTGGCCCCAGCTGTCAGACCATATTATTTTGTACTTCGTAACATTTATTACAATTACAAATCATGCAATTGTATAAAATATTTAATAAAAACTAATTATTGTCTAAAATATAATTTCATAGGTTAGAGTAGTGCTTCAAGTTCTCAATGTGCATTTAATTTAAAATTTGTGTTGGAGAATACATTCAAGGATGTTGGAGTTTTTGGAGTTTTGCCTTGCTACTTGTCCCACATTGGTTTCTTAGGGACTACTTTCCCATAATTTAAATGCCACTCCTTTTGGAGTCTTTAAAATCTTTTCAAGGGAGGGAAAGGAGAAGTCCCCGCGCGCGCCGCTGCCGCCGCCCGCCCGCTCGGCTCGGTTCGCACGCGTGTCGCGGTGGGGTCGAAGTTTTACGCGGCAATTATATTTTGTCCTACTTTTTCGCTACTCCACAGAATTATTCTTAGTCTACGCACTAATAATAAAGTCAGAGAGAATTGTGCGCGTTAGTGGGCGATTACGAACGCGATTAGCGTTCCTCTCTTTGCGTTTTTCCGTCTATTTTTTCGGTTGATTGTGGCTGATACTGGGAAGTCAGGTATTCTCACTACTATAAATACCTGTCTTCCCAGACCTCTCGAATTACACTGGAAAAATAAGCTTAAACGCTCAATTGCTACGTATCTCTAAAAGTGCAAAGAATACGTGAGCTCTTCTGTGTTAGCCAGTCGAAAGCGTCCGGGAAAAAGACCGCACAGTCTCCGGCATTAAGCTTTTAAGGCAGTGTCCTGCACACGTCACAGAATATTCCTATAATTCTATACAGCCTATAAAAAACGTAGTATCCACACATCTCTACGACATTTTTCTAAATATCCAACAGTTAAAAGCTTAATCATGAAAATGTCGTCCCTCCTATCCAAGCCCGCTGCTGAACTTACAAAAATTGAACCACTGAATGGTATCAATTACCGCAGGTGGGCAGTGAAGATGATGGTGCACTTCAAGACACACGAAGTTGATTATGTACTCACCAACGATGCAATTCCTGCTGCGGCAACTCCAACTACACCTGCTACAGATGACCTCGAGACCACATCGACGGGAGAAGCAACTCCAGATCCGAAAGCTTCTGCGACTGCGTCGGCATCTGCTGTGTCGGCGTCTGCAAAATCTTCTGAAACAACTCAAGACAGTCGAAGCAAATTCGAGCGATATAACAAAATGGTAAGGGGCATTCTACTTCAATATATGTCTGACTCACTTCTAGACATCTATGCGCCTCACAAGTCCGTGAAGGCAATCTGGGACTTGCTACAAAAGAAGTACGGGTCAGATGATGCAGGAAGGAAGAAGTACGCTGTCGCCAGTTGGTTAAACTACAAAATGGTTGATGGTAAGCCTATTATTGCTCAAGTACATGAGTTCGAAAATCTAGTTGGGGATCTGATCACCGAGGGGATTCCGGTAAGTGATACTTTACAAACTTATTCTTTGGTTGAGAAGTTACCTGAATCCTGGTCAGGATTTCAAAATAAAATGAAACATGAACCTAAACTAAGCACATGGGAAGAAATGGTGAATCACATCAACATTGAAGAGGCATTTCGCCCAAGGCAAAAATCGAATTCATTTCCTGAAAATTTAAAGGCTAATGTAATCGAAACAAGTGATAGGTCAAAACCTGCACACAATGGTCAAAATAAAAGTTGGCAGAAAGGAATGAAGGCAAACAACACCAAATGATTCAAGGCGAACAAGAATAAAAAACCAGGAAAACCAGGTGGCTGCTTTGTCTGTGGCAAGCATAGCCATCGTGCAGCACAGTGCTACCATAAGAAGGGTGGATTTGAACAAAAGGAGAACCAGGGAGGCTCAAAAAGTCAAGCAAATGTGGTGGAAGACCAAGAAGTGGTGGCAGCAGTTGTAACACTAGAAGCCAATGTGATAGAAGACTCCGAAGAGTGGATCGTGGACACTGGAGCATCGCGCCACTTCTGCTCAAATAAGAATCTTTTCAAAAGTTTTCAAGCAATTGCACGAGGACAATGTGAACAAGTTTTTATGGGCAATGATAGCATGGCTGAGGTAAGAGGTAGTGGTACCATAGAAATAAATCTATGTTCAGGAAAAAAATTGTTCTTAAACAATGTAATGTATGTACCCTCCCTGCGAAGGAACTTAGTCTCGGGACCTTTATTGGTGAGGGCCGGGATTAAGTTAGTGTTTGAGTCTGATAAAATGATAATGACTCGTAGGGGGGATTATCTGGGGAAAGGTTACATGCGTGGGGGTCTTTTTGTGTTACCTTTTATTTCAAACAAAAACACTGCAATCAACATGAATAATGTGGCCAGTGGTTCTGGCAGTTCTGCGTATATTGCGATTTCGTTTGACATGTGGCATGCTAGACTAGGACATATTGGTGTTAAATGCATGAATAGACTAAAGAATATGAACTTGCTATCTAATGTGTCAAATGAAACCATAACGCAATGTGAGACTTGTGCTGAAGCAAAGTTCATTAAGAAACCTTTTTCTTTAGTCAAGCATAACACAACATGTGCCTTAGAATTAATTCATTCTGACTTAGCAGACTTTAGAAACACAGAATCTAAAGGTGGGAAAAATACTACATATCTTTTATTGATGATTTTACTCGCTTTTGTAAAATATATCTGCTAAGAACTAAGGATGAAGCCGAAGATAAATTTGTGATTTTCAAAAATGAAGTAGAAAATCAACTGAGTATGAGAATAAAAAGATTGCGTTCAGATAGGGGAGGTGAATATGAATCTGCATCTTTTAAATCATTATGTGAAAAACATGGAATAATCCATGAAGTTACAGCCCCTTATACGCCACAACAGAATGGCGTAGCCGAGAGAAAAAACCGAACTATCAAAGAAATGATAAGTGCATTTCTGGTAAGTTCAGGTGCTCCTAATGCACTTTGGGGAGAAGCTGCACTTACAGCTAATCATATTCTAAATAGAATACCCCACAAGGGGTACGACAATACTCTGTATGAGATGTGGAAAGGATACTCCCCGAATCTGAAATACTTCAGAGTGTGGGGGTGCCTAGCGAAAGTGGGGCTACCCTCATTCAAAAGACCCAGTGTTGGGTCTAAGACTGTAGATGCAGTCTTTGTTGGGTATGCAGAGAATAGTGCAGCCTATCGGTTCATGCAGTTAGAAAACCGGGCTATATGTGAAGCCAGGGAAGCTGAGTTCTTTGAAACTATCTTTCCTTTAAAGACCCCTAATGTGAATGAATCACTTTCGCTTCCTTACTCACAAGTGGAGAGTGAGCCTGAACAACTCAGGAGGAGCAAAAGACAACGAACCGAAACAACGTTTGGGTCGGATTTTATAACGTACATAACTGAGCTGAAAGACGTAAATGAACTTTATGAACAGTTCGTGTGTCAGCTGGTTCTAGAAGAAGAACCAAAGACCTACGATGCGGCCATGCGCTCAGTTGATGCGGTATTCTGGAAAGAAGCCGTTCAAAGTGAACTAGACTCAATAAAGTCTAACCACACTTGGGAAATAGTAGAACTTCCCAAATGAGCTAAACCGATTGGTTGCAAGTGGATCTTTAAAAGGAAACTAAGACCCGATGGGTCAATAGAAATGTTTAAGGCGAGACTAGTAGCCAAGGGCTACAGACAGAAGTTTGGGGAAGACTACTTCTGTACCTACTCACCTGTGACAAAAATAGCAACAATAAGAGTGCTATTTGCGCTAGCCGCAGCGCATAAGTGGACAGTCCATCAAATGGATGTCAAAACGGCCTTCCTAAATGGAGACCTAGAAGAAGAAATCTACATGGACCAACCTCCTGGGTGTGTATAACCAGGACAAGAAAGAAAGGTCTGTAGATTAGTGAAATCCCTCTACGGATTAAAACAAGCTCCAAAACAGTGGTATGAAAAATTTCACACCACACTACTGGATCTGGGTTACGTGGTAAACAGATCAGATGCTTGTCTATACTCAAAAGAAGTTGAGTCTAGCGTGGTACTCATCTGCATCTATGTAGATGACATGCTAATCTTCAGCCCCAATGTCGAAGCAATAGAGAAGACCAAGAGGTCACTTTCTGAAAAATTTGACATGAAAGACTTGGGGAAGGCTGATGTAATACTTGGAGTAAAAGTCATACAAAGTGAAAATAACTACAAGCTATCACAAAGTCACTATACAGAAAAACTGTTAAAGAAATTTGACAGTTATGAAGTGAACCCGGCTCCAACGCCGTATGACTCCAGTATCAAACTACAAAAACACACTGGAGCAGGAGTGGCACAAGAAAATTATGCGAAATTAATAGGAAGTCTGATGTTCTTAATGAACTATACCAGACCCGACATCGCTCTTGCAGTCAATAGACTCAGTCGGTACACTCACAATCCAAGTGAGGTTCACTGGCATGCCCTGAAACGAGTACTGCGCTATTTGAGAGGCACCATTGAGTGGGGCCTGCAGTACAGTGGGTTTCCGAATGTCCTGGAGGGATATTGTGATGCAAACTGGGTCAATGACAGTGATGACGTAAGCTCCACCAGTGGGTATGTGTTTACCATGGGAGGAGCTGCTGTGTCGTGGAGATCCACGAAGCAATCATGTCTAGCCAGGTCAACAATGGAAGCTGAGTTCATAGCCCTTGACCTGGCTGGGCAAGAGGCTGAATGGCTGAGAAACCTACTGGCAGACGTGCCATTGTGGGGGAATTCTACTCCATCAGTATCTGTTCGTTGTGACTCACAAACTGCCATATGTGTAGCGAAAAACAGTTCCTACAATGGAAAGAGAAGACACATAAGGGTCAGACACGAGTCTGTAAGACAGTTAATTGTGAATGGAGTACTCACACTAGAGTATGTGAAGTCCGAGAGGAATATTGCAGATCCCCTAACAAAAGGACTAAACCGAAAAGCTATCCTTGACACGTCAAGGGAAATGGGCTTAAAATAAGAGATAAGGAATTCAAAGTGGACACCACTGTAGTGGTCAAACGAAGCCATGAAAAGACTTATGTACCTACATGGAGGACATCCTGAAGTGTTGATGTGTGAACCAGAGTTCAAAACTACCCACTTCTCAAAGAGTTCAAGACTTAGTTCACTCTTGGGAAGTAAGTTACTCAGGTCACTACGTGTCAGTTCAAGTTTACACACTGATATTAAGTTCAGCCTTCGGGATTGTACTGAAACATCCTTCTTCCACACCTCTTGAATGTGTGGGGGATTGTTGGAGAATACATTCAAGGATGTTGGAGTTTTTGGAGTTTTGCCTTGCTACTTGTCCCACATTGGTTTCTTAGGGACTACTTTCCCATAATTTAAATGCCACTCCTTTTGGAATCTTTGAAATCTTTTCAAGGGAGGGAAAGGAGAAGTCCCCGCGCGCGCCGCCGCCGCCGCCCGCCCGGCTCGGTTCGCACGCGCGTCGCGGTGTAGTGGGGTCGAAGTTTTACGAGGCAATTATATTTTGTCCTACTTTTTCGCTACTCCACAGAATTATTCTTAGTCTACGCACTAATAATAAAGTCAGAGAGAATTGTGTGCGTTAGTGGGCGATTACGAACGCGATTAGCGTTCCTCTCTTTGCGTTTTTCCGTCTATTTTTTCGGTTGATTGTGGCTGATACTGGGAAGTCAGGTATTCTCACTACTATAAATACCTGTCTTCCCAGACCTCTCGAATTACACTGGAAAAATAAGCTTAAACGCTCAATTGCTACGTATCTCTAAAAGTGCAAAGAATACGTGAGCTCTTCTGTGTTAGCCAGTTGAAAGCGTCCGGGAAAAAGACCGCACAGTCTCCGGCATTAAGCTTTTAAGGCAGTGTCCTGCACACGTCACAGAATATTCCTATAATTCTATACAGCCTATAAAAAACGTAGTATCCACACATCTCTACGACATTTTTCTAAATATCCAACAATTTGTTTCTATTATATCTGCTCCGTAGTTATATGATGGACAAATGCTATCAGATCAGCCAGCATGCATATATAGATATCGTACAGAATATTAGGGGATGTTTGGTTCATGGAAAATGGGAAAACATTTTCCTTAAAGTAGAGGAAAATGTTGTTTTCTTGTGTTTGGTTCATGGAATTCTTCAAATTTGAGGAAAACAAAATCCTTGGTTGGACCAAGGATTTTGTTTTCCATAGAAGATGGGAAGAAAAGTTGAGATGGAATGCCTATTTTACCCTTACTTTCTTTTTTAATTATATTACTCTTATTAATTTGTAGGGACATATAGGTCTTTATACTCATTATTCCTTACAATTCCAAATCTAACCAAACAATAGAATTAGTATTCCTAGTAATTCTTTTTCCACCAACCAAACAATGAAATTCATCTTCCTAGTAATTGTTTTTCCATGGAATTCCAATTCCACTTCCCTTAAAATATTTTCCGCGAACCAAACGAGCCCTTAGTTTTATTAACAGTACTCATTAATTAAGTCAACATGTGTTAGGCCGTTCATTGCACAGGCCTAGTTAAGCCGTTTTAGTATTTTATGTGGAATTATTTCTCATAATTTTTGAAAGTCTTCACTCATGATCATTTCTTCGTCTACTTGACTCAAGACGATTTTGAAATCCACCATCTTGTATTCAAGGAATCGGCTAACGACAAATATCTTTGCCTTAGCGTAATCAATCTTATACTTTAGGTCCAAAGATTCTCATAACTCTTTAGCTATTTTTAATTTACAGTATACACTGTACAACGAGTCACACAAATTGTTCAAGATGTAGTTTAGACTTTAGACATAGGAAAACAAAATATTTCCAAACCCTCACTTCGCTAATGATTTGAGCGTTAGGCGTGTTCCGTTCCACTAGGAATCATCTTGGTTAAGAACCATGACATGCCGAGAATCACCAGTTTGAACAACATTTTATGTTGTCACCCTTTGGAATTCAACTCCTTGAATTTCCACGACCTTTCGACCAATTCACTTGGTACCATTACAGGCACCTTCATCGTAGGGATATACTCTTTGATGCCATCACCTGTCTTTGAACCAAAGTTCCCCGGGGTTTCGGAATGTGCGACAACGTTGCCGCTCCGACCATTCGCAACATTCACGCTTCCACTTACAACAATTGTAGGAGCCACACACACACACACACACACACACGAAAATATATATATTAATGAAAATGTGGATCTATTTTGCGAAAAAATAATCTCAACAAAACTAGTAAGAAACTAGCACAAAGAGACTTAATTTGGAAAAAATTAATTCCAACCAAAGAACTTCGTAGGTAACCAAGAATTTATTTATATAAAAATAAATAAACAAGAAAGGGTTTCATAAACCTGAGATTTTAACCCAACACAAGAAAAGAGAAGAAGGAGAATAAATCAGAGTCGTGTGATACTTACACTTTCCTTAAAACCGAGCCGTTACCTCCCGAGGGTGCTAGGAGCATTGTAGTCGGCAGTCTCCCAATATTAAACTAATTACGACTTTAGTGTTTGAACAGACAAACCTAAAGTCCGACGAACTAGAACCAAAGTCGAGCACTTAGATGTTTTATCAGAAGTGTGGGCAGAATTTTCAATAACAAAACGATTTTCGTGGAGAGAGGATGAGAAAATCAACAAAAATTTTGATTAGTTCAAAAGCCAACCACTTAAAAATTTGCCCAACACCTAAGTGTTTATATAAGGTATCGAAATAAATAGAACTAATGAATGTCACATAATCCAATTTAATAATCGGATTATAACGTTTGAAATGGTTATACTTATTATCGAAATAATACCAACAGTTATGAAATTAATATACAATTAATTCGTACTGTCCATTAATAACATGTTTTAAAACATCTAAGTGGCCAAAAAATCCGTATGAATGAAATGTTAACGTTTCGAAACTGACCGAATAGTCAGAGCACCATTCGATACTGCAAGTTATAATAATCACGATCATTCGGTGCTGCTAACTTTTCAAAAGTACTTCACATAAGTGCTGCAGTTAGCACTAAAGCTTTCAAAGCTTTAATTGAAGCTAATGGTGCCACCTTTCATATTAAAGCACAGAAGTGCTAGATTACCATTCGTGAGTGCTAACAAATTAGCATTATTCGAATCTTTGACTTCACTTATATGTTCATTTTGAGAGTCAATTTTTCATTCACCTATTACTTGTTTTGAGTGTACAATATATCAATTTCTTTGTCTCATTACAAAGAGTTTAAATTCACTTTGACCCGATCTAAATTGGAAGTAGACCCACTTATATTTGTACACAAAATAGTCACTTTAATTGTTATTTTATGCTAAAAATTCCAACATTTATTGTTAAAACTCTTATTTTAGTGTTTATCAAATATTATTATTTTTCTTTAGTAGCATGGTCTTTAGTTCTTTCCTTGTATAGCTTATGGAAAGATGTCAGTCTCTATGCGTTAGGGTTTTAGTAGTATTTATACTGGCTTTGGGTTCAGAAGGAATTTGCACAGCATAGAGTGAATACGTAAAGTACTAGTGTTGATCTGTTACTCAAGGTATATGCTTTATTAGTGAGACTACAATCCGTCCTTAAAGTTTTGATTAGAGTGGAGTCTGAGGCAACTGGTGGGTCCACTTTTTCAAGGCACAAGGGATTCTACGTCACGAGGGGCTTGTGATCATCAATTTCTAGCGGTACTTTAGAACAATATTAATAGATACCTGGAGTAGGTGATCTTATTGTGTAAAAGTCTATGTCTTTGTACTTCAACATGCTTAGTAAATTGATCTTAATATGAACTTGTGCCCCGCGGATTCAACTGCGTTAAGATCTTGGTGTCAACTTGCATTTATTTTATCTATTATTTATCTGTTGTGTGTTACATACTTATCATCAGACCTTAGTCCCTCAATCTTGTATGCATCAGTTAATCTGCCTCTTCATAGTTTGTGTGCATTGAGTATATAATTTCACATTCCCCTTCGTACCTCGATTTAAATCCATAAACCAGATGCCACCGGCCTTAACTTAGAGTGCAGAGCTTAGACAACAAGACAACTCAAAAACGATATGGGAGATTATGGATTTGAACCCTAGTGGGAGCGGTATTGACTCTTTGTCCTTTAGTAAGTTGAGAAAATACATATGAATAGATATTACATTGTAACATAATCAGTAGTACTAAAAAAAAGTTTAAAAGTATCATATTTGAACAAATAAGATTTAAAAGTATTCATACTAAAAAAAAAAAAAAACCTCCAAACTTTTGTTTATTCAACAAACAACTCTAATAGTTTATTTATCCATTAAAAGTTATAAGGTTCTTTTTAAGGCATTGTCGAAGAGAGCTATTGAAATCTTTTTTTTTTTTTTTTTTTTTGAATGCTACTAGCTCTATTACAATGTAGTATCTGTTCTTATACTTTCTCAACCTACTGAAACACAAAGAGCTAATAACGCCTCCACTGAGGCTCGAACTCACAGTCTTCCAAATGGAAGTCCAACCCGGGTACCATTGGACCACATAGTCCTGGTGAGCTATTGAAATCTAATTATATAGTATCATACTAATTGGCCTACATATTTAATAAATATATCTGATGAATACCGAGTATCGGAATTCGATTGGACCACCTAGCCCCGATCGGACCGTCTAAGCCACCCCATAACCCCCAAAATAAATATCCACTAAACCAAAGAAATGAGTCATTATTTCCCTATTTAATCCTAATAACTATCATATATATATATATATATATATATATATATATATATATATATATATATATATATATATTTTGGTGCAAAAAGAGGGATTACTCCCGGGTGTGAAACTAGTGATCAACTCCACGTTGGAAACAAGCTCCACTCTTATCCTCTCACAGCAAGATCTGCACTGGAGTTGGTGGAGATTCAATACTCCGATTGCCCAAGGTGTGGGCAAGGGCAGAGGCGGCTAATAACTATCCTATTAATTACCCATAATAAAGCCTCATATTAAAACCTCTTATTCGTCTTCCGTTTCCTCATAAAAACACCCCTCCCGTTTCAATTAATCTTCCACTTACTACATGTTAATGCCAATAGTAAATCCTTATTAATGATCATTATTTCTCCCCCAACGTCTATAATCTGTAGCTATAAAAAGGGAAGGATGAAGAGCAAAGGGGGGTCACATATTATTCTCCAAACATCACTCTTACCATGTCACTCTTCCCATATCACTCTTCTTCACACAAGAAGACTCCATTTTCACCACAAGGAAGGCTTCATTCTCTGAAGAAGAATATCCCATCGTTATGTACAAATATAGCTGCATTCTTACACAAACATGTACACAATCTCCTACAAAAATAGTGAATTTCCTATCTATTTTTTTTATATTCGATCTACTTTCTAGCAACACAAATCATTCATCTTTCTACTTTATTTTCCCGGTGAATCCACCAATCTTCCGGTTGTGTTGGACCTTCATGGGTTTCCTAAAAGTCCCTAAAACCAACAATATCGTTTAGGCAAAAATTTGTGTGAGATCTTTGTGACCCATTTGAGTTGGAAAAATTGAGTTGGGAAGACTTTGAATGAGCCTTTGTTCCACATTAGAAAGAGATATGAGTTTACACTAGTATATATATAATTTCCTGCCAAACACCTTGTGCTCAGATGACACCCGGGTTGGACTCCCATATGGAAGATTGTGAGTTTGAGCCTTAGTGGAGGCGTTATTGGCTCTTTCTTTTAGAAGGAGTTTAAATTTTTTAACATACAGCCTCTCTCACACACGTAAGGGGGCTGCAAATCAAAATTTAATATGATTAAATTACCAATTGTGGGAGTTACGAATTGAATTTAAATTACTTGCTTCATGCATGTAGCATGTTTTGGTTGCTGATTTGAGAATGCCATAACTCTATTTTTTCCTATCTCAAAAATATTATTTCTTTGTTAAAAAAATATGCCAAACACTTCGATTAAATTTACACAGTGCTCAACTCATTTAAGTTTAACTAGTATAAAACAGTTAATCCGTGACCATTGTAAAGGACTTTTCGTGACTATTGTACAAGGGTCGCAGATACTGGGGCTGTGAGTCTTGGACTTTCTACAACCATTGTGAAACAGTCACAGAATGTTGAGCATCCGCGCGCGACCGTTCTTAGTAAAGATAGTCACGGATTATAATTTTTTTTAATCTTTACTTTTTGCGATCGGTGCAAATTTTGTTTTTATTTTTATTTAAAAAAAAAAAGGTATCTGCAACCCTTTCTAGGTTGAAAGGGTCGCAATTATATTACTCTTATTAATTCGTAGGGGCATACATGTCTTTATACTCGTTATTCTTTATAATTCCAAATCTAACCAAACAACAGAATTAATATTCCCATTAATTCTTTTTCTACCAACCAAAAAATAAAATTCATCTTCCTAGTAATTTTTTTTGTATGAAATTTCAATTCCATTTTCTTTAAAATATTTTCCGCGAACTAAACGAGCCCGAAGCCTGTTGGGATGATTCTTTTAGAAAAGAAAGTTGAGGAAAAGCCTGAAGAAAAAGCCCTGAAAGTTGCAGCTCCTCAAAACAGCAACCAGGGATCTCTTCTAAGAGCATCCACACTTGTGCATATTAGGGGAAGATTTCAGTATTAATTCTTCTCAATGGGGATAATAACAAATGTGGGGTGGGGATAATTGTGGAGATATTTATTCTGCAAAATTGGGGAGAATGCAGAAAAAGAAGAAAGAGAAAGAAAAGAAAAGAGAAACGCGCACAGCAGCTCGCCCACACGGGCGCGTGCCAAGCACGCGCCCGAGGGCACATCAGGCGCGCCTGACAGTTTCTTTTTATTTTTTATTTTTTTTTTCGTTTGTTTTTTAATTTTAGTTTTTTTATTTTTTTTTCTCCCTTCCCCACATTCTCTCTCCTAATCACTCTTACATTATCCCCATATTCTTCCCAACTAATGTGGATGCTCTAAGGAAAAAGTACAAAAGAAACAGGTTTTGTTAGAGAAGAAAGTTGACGATGATAAGAAAACAGAACACATGTCCGTCGTAGAATAAAAGAGAGGAGGGAAGATTGAGCATTGAGATCTGTGTATATTTTAATTTTTTTCCGTAACCGTTCTAAGTGGAACGGTTGTAGAAACTACCAGCTTTTTTTTTTTCTTCAAATCGCGACTTTGTTTTACTTAGAAACGGTTGCGGATTCTTATTCAAATATTTATAATTTTGCCGCTGTGAGTATTTTTTTTTTTTTAAATACATCACCCTTCTTTTCAGAATAGTTGTGAAAAGTCAGTCTCCTTTGTTCATTTTTGTACTAGTGTTTGTTGAAAGCATTATATTTGATTATTTGAGTGCTCAAATATAATGTTGTAATTCATTTTATCTTCGTAGACAGACTCTACAACACTCCTAGCATCATCCGGAGATGGCGAATCATAGCGAATCAGTTTTATGAAAAGTGTGCGACACGACTTAAATTTTTGTTTTTTGGAATTATTTTCTCAGAAATTCGAATCCTATTGCTTTTACTATTTTATTTGATTTTATTGATTTATTCTTTCTACAAGAAACGATTTCAGGTTGTAATTGATGAGAACCAAATTTTCTAGGGTTTTTCTCTCGCTCTCTTTCGCGAGAATCTTTGTAACACCCCCGATTTTTACCACATTTTTAAAACTTAAATTCAAGGAAAACATCTAATCATCAAGACATAAAGCAAGCGGAAGCTACATAAAATCGGTAAGTGTTATGCCACACATATCTCAAATATAGGTGCACAGGCGGGAAAACTATCAAGTCAACAAAACATAAAGTATCTAGGCACACAGGCCGCTACACTAGGCTCACAGGCCGCTACACTAGGCTCACAGGCCAACAAAGGATAACGTCTAAACATGGTAGCTAATCTATCTAGCGATCCACATCTAGCGCTCTCAGACATCTACTCAAAACCTGTAGAACAAGGGAATAACATGGGGATAACACCCGGCTAGCGAACCTTGTTGGTAACCCATCAATACGCATTAAATAGCATATATAGATAAGTATAAATCAAAACCATTTCGAAACGGAATATAGTATATATCATTTCAAAACCATAGAGAGAAGTCAACTTCAAAGACTCATCAAACACTCTCAAAGAAATGGGAATTACCATCCTCACAACAACGACAAGACATCAAACATGAAAGACAAACAACTCAGGATGCATTCTACTGATCACAAAGTAGAATACATCAAGACATGCTCATAAGCAAAGAATCACATTCACACGGTGACAACTACATGCCACAAGTTGCATAGTTCCAACCTTATGCCCTGTTCCAACCTTATGGCTACCCCCGGCCTTATTTCAGTTCCAACCATTACCTCCGAGTAACCCCTGTATTTCTGAGTCCAACCTTATGCCTCCAGGGACCGTCGTCCCCCCACCTACATTCACCCACATTTCCACCTACATATTAGTATGCGAGGGTACGATTCATTTCACACAACCACCTACATGTGAGCAAAGCTCAAGTAACAACCACCCACATTTAAATCCTAGTCACACAAGTCATCATCATTACCAAGAAGACTAAGGCTCAATCAAGTATCAACAAAAGGAACAACGAATTGCACACGTTCACATCATAAGAACAAATCAAGAGATCACAATGAAGACATGAGCCCATACTCAATCAACAAAGGATTACAATTCAACACCAAATGATTGTCAACACAAGTTGCTAATCCCAATGAAAAGGAATAAACCACACATACTAGCATTTCAACATCAAACTAGCATGCTTATCAAACGGGTAAACCAAAAGTAGTTCTAAAGAACATTCAAGACTCACAATTAGCCCAATGAATCGCAAAGTTGGACCCTTAGCACAATTTAAGACACCAAATCCTACATGGATTCCTAACATACTGTTCTAGACATACGAAACATCAAGAAGACTCACAAATATCCCAATAAAACAACATCGGGAGGTCAAAACATCAATACCGAGTCAAAAGAATCACGGGGAACAAATTCCCGCCAATAACCACACACGTTCCCCGCGGGTGGGGCCACGGGTGGACAACCACCCGCGGTTCCGCCCTCGGGTAAATGCCCATGAGACCACTTGTTCCCCGCGGGTGGGGCGGCGGGTAGGCCTCTGCCCGCCGTTCTGCCCGCAGGTACACCCTATACTCCAAATCATCCCTTCGAGGATATTCAACAAGTCCAAATTCAAGTCCAAAACACCCAAAATCTCTCACACAATAACAATATGACTTGAACCCAAGAAATAGCCAAGCAATGGCATTCAAGAACTCTAAGAACAAGCTCTAAACATGCATCACCACAAGACAATGCATAAAATCTCACAAATCAACACAAGAATCACAAGTAGAAGCCAAGAAATCATCATATAAGTAAGAAAATAGGTTTTGTAAAGCATAGGTTACTTCCTTCGCTTAACCATCCAAAAACAACGTCAACATAGGATCAACTCATAAAGCCATGCTACCAGGAACCTGTGGATTAAACCGGATCTTCACTAATTAACAAAAGTACTAATTATAACTAATTAGTGCTTATAAAGGGGATTTGAACCCTAATCCCTCCTTAAATTACCCACAAGTATAACTATCTAAGCTAGGCATCCTATCATTACACTAACCATAACATTATTGTACTAATGAATAACTAGTAACCAAGCTTAAGGGATAGAACTATTAATGAAAACTAATAAGCAAAAATTAACTAATTAAGCTAAGGTGAGAGTTAAACATACACATATACACTAAAGCTAGGGTTGTTAATACTAGGTTGGGCTTAGGCTAGACTTGGGTTGGGTTGGGTTAAAGTTCAAGACCACACTTTGGGTTGGGTAACTCTTTTTGGACCAAGGGTCATACAAAGTATATAAATATATTTTGGGCTTACAATAATAGGTAAACTTTAGGTAATTAAAATCTCTTTTGGGCGGAGGCATTTGGATACAAAAATAATAGTTCATATAATAAATAGACCAAAGCCCAGTTTTAAACATTAAATAGCTATATAAATATTTTTAATAAAAATATTTAATATCGGGACTATAATTTATTTTAGGAAAATACGAGGTGTCACAATCTTCTTCCCTACGCTACTAGGGTTTTGCATCTTTCACGCTTGGTTTTCATGGCTTCTGACACCGATAACGCAATCACGCACATGTGTGCGAACCTAACACTCGCAGATGTCGACGACGAAGATCGCTCTATGCAATTGCCGAACGTCCATGTCAACACAGAGAACGATGAAACAAGTTATTATGCAGTTTGCAGGATTGTCACTAATAAGCCGGTCAAATTTCTTTTCTTCCAATATAATATAGCGTCTGTTTGGCAGCCAGTAATGGGGGTAACGATGAAACAGCTACAGCCACAACTGTTCCTCCTTCGTTTCTATCATGAAACTGATTTGAACAGGATAGTAGGGGATGGCCCATGGACGTATGAGCAACACTTGATAGTCTTGCAGAAGATAGAAGCGGGTGATGATCCAAAAACAGTCCCACTCAACCATGCCGAGCTCTGGATACAGATACATTCCTTGCCGGCCGGTCTCAGGTCTAATGCGGTCGTCTCAGCTATTGGTTCTTTTCTGGGCAAGCTTGTTCACACTGATGGCAAGAATTTTGGAGGGTCATTGCGAACATACTATCGTGTTCGGGTATTGCTTGATGTCACCAAACCCCTCAAGAAACAGATGAAATTGAAGAAGGATAATGACACATGGGTTGTTATTGATTTTAGGTATGAAAGGTTGTCAACGTACTGTTTTATTTGTGAAGTAATAGGCCATGGCGACAGGGTTTGTCCAAATATTGCGCTTGGGTTTTATCTAAAGTCAGAGAAGCCATATGGATCATGGGTGCGGGCAGGCTCACGCAGAAACGCTCCTTCAGTTGGCCAAAAGTGGGTTGCACCAGAACTAGATGTTGAGCATAAAGAATGGAAGGCGTCGGGCATGTCACTAACTGATGCTACGTTGGGTAGTGAAGAGCAACCTGTGTATGTGGCAGCTGATTTGAAACGGAAAAGGGTGGATTCGGGCACTAAGAACCTGTAGGGTGACATGGAATGTGATGATGGTATCTCAAAACACGGCCATACGGCGGGATTTGCGTCGCAAGCCCGCCAAGAAATATGAGTCAGTTATCTTGGAATTGTCGGGGGCTTGGCAACCCTATGGAGATTCGAGTATTAGCGGACTTAGTTCGCACAAAGCGGCCAAGAGTAGTGTTTTTGATAGAAACTTTTGTTGACAAGCATAGAATGAAACTTGTAAGAGTACAACTTGGTTTTGAAAATGTATTTACAGTAGATGCAGTGGGGCATAGCGGAGGTCTAGCAATGCTTTGGTCCAACACTGTTAATCTTCAAATAAATTCTTATTGCATTAACTTTATTGACACATCGATAAGCCAAGATGTGAGAAGTCCGGTGTGGCGTTTTACGGGGTTTTATGGATATCCCAATTCCCGAGAGATCACGAAGACGAGAGGCGCGACAGATGTTACGCAACCTAGCAGGGCAGGGCTCGGTGCCATGGGTGGTAATGGGGGATTACAACGATCTAATGGACCAAACTGAAAAACGGGGACGTGCCCTGCACCCGCCGTGGATGATTAATGGCTTTTGTGACGCAGTGGCTGATTGTGGTTTGTAGAACTTCCCCTTTGATGGAAACCAGTTTACATGGGTATGTTCGCGAGGCACCCTAAATATGGTAGAAGAGAAGCTTGACCGGATTCTGGTGATAGATAATTGGCTAACTATGTTCAAGGGAGCTATGACTGTCTCGCTTGTTTGTCCATATACCGATCATATGGCGCTGCTTCTGACTCCAGTGGTGACGGCGAATGTAAATCACCGGAAACGCTTCCTTTTCGACAACATGTGGTTGAGGGAGGATAGATGCCGCGAGATTGTGTCGCAAAGCTTGGACCGAACGGTAGGCTTGGACGTTCTGGAGCGTATTGACCATTGTGGTTATGAGGTTTAGCCGTGGGGAAAGACTTTCAATAGGGACTTCCAGCGTCGCATTGAGAGTTGCAGGAGGAGGTTGGATTTTATACTTGGTCGGCGAGATGAGGATAGTGTGGCTGAGTATGGTCATACGGAGAGGGAGATGCTTCATTTGCTAAAACAACAACACTCTTTTTGAAAACAACGAGCGAAGGAACACCGGTATAAAGGCGGGGACTGCAATAGCCAATTTTTCCATAACTCGGTGAAATCGTGGAAGAGGAGGAATATAATTTTGAAATTGAGAGATGAGGCTGGAAACTTGGTGGACACAGAAGAGGATATTGGCCAAGTCATGAAGGATTACTTCCAGAATTTGTTTGCATCTGAGCAGGGGGATATGGCTGAGGTTGTAGCAAGTATCACTGCCAGGGTAAAATCTCAGGAAAACACAAGGTTGCTTCGACCAGTGAGTATGGAGGAATGCCGTAAAGCCGTGTTCCAAATGCATCCGGACAAGTCGCCGGGGCCGGATGGCTTAGGCCCGGGGTTTTTCCAATTTTATTTGGATATTGTGGGCGAGGCGGTAACGATTTTCTGTAGAAACTTCATTCAAACTATGAAACCTACATAGTTTTGATCCCAAAAGAGCCAGTGCCGGTTACGATGAAAGACTTGAGACCAATTGCACTATGTAATGTGGTCTACAAAATTTCTGCAAAAGTCTGTGCAAACAGGCTAAAACCACTTCTTGAGGGGATTATATCGCATGCTCAAAGTGCGTTTATTCCCAGGAGGCTAATCACGGATAATATAATGTTAGCCTATGAGGCTCACCATTATCTACGCCGGAAAACTCAAGGTAAAGAGGGGGTGGTTGCATTGAAGGTAGATATGAGCAAGTCCTACGATCGGGTAGAATGGACTTTCCCTGAGGCTGTAATGATTAAAATGGGTTTTGACAGAAGGTGGATTAATATTCTAATGGAGACGGTTCGATCAGTGAATTATCATATTCTATATGAATAGCAACAGTTGGGCCCTATTCAACTGGGACACGGGTTACACCAGGGAGATCCGCTATCACCTTACCTATTTCTGTTAGTTGTGGAGGGGCTGAGTGTTATGATTGATAAGTATATGAATATGGGGCATTTGCATGGCATCCATGTAGCTTGGGGAGCACCACCAATATCTCACTTATTGTTCGCGGATGATTGTTTTCTATTTCTCCGGGCGAACTCTAAGGAAACGCAGTGTATGAAATATGTGTTGGATACTTAGTCTACAGCTTCAGTCCAATGCATAAATTATGAAAAGTCCATGGTATGCTTTAGTGCAAATGTTACTTTAACAGCCCGTAATGTAGTAACTCAAACTTTTTTGAGTAACGGAAGGGGACACGACTGGCAAATATTTAGGTCTCCCGTCGCTAGTGGGGAGAAGAAAGACGCAGATTTTGGGTTTTTTGAAAGACAGAATCCTAACAAAGGTGCAAAGTTGGAATGCCAAGTTCCTCTCTCGAGCTGGGCGAGAGGTACTGTTGAAAAACGTCATCCAAAAATGCCTAGCTATGCGATGATGGTTTTTCTGCTGCCCGAAGGTTTGTACAGGAATATTGAGGTTTTAATGAATGAATACTGGTGGACTGACACAGTGGGTAATGGAAAGGGCCTGAGATGGAGGTCCTGGAATGGTCTGTCACGCCCAAAGGGTGCAAGAGGATTGGGTTTCCGGTCCTTGAGGGAAATGAATCTGGCATTATTGAGCAAGCAAGCATGGAGGTTAGTCAAGAATCCTTTGTCTTTGGTTGCTCAAATTTACAAAGCCCGTTATTATCCAAATAGTTCCTACTTTGATGCACCAGCAGGAAGTAACCCATCCTTTATTTGGAGGCCAAGGTTTACTAGAGGTTCAGAATGTCTTGCGAGAAGGATGTAGGCGGAGTATTGGCAATGGAATGGAGATGGTGATTGGAAGGCATGCTTGGCTGCCCTCGGTTGATGAACCTTACATCACAACACCAGTGTGTGAAGCAGTTTTTGAATCGTGTGAAGCCACGTTGTTTAATGAACAAGGAACGGGTTGGAATGTGGATCGTGTTCGGCATATTTTTTATGCCCGGGATGCCAATTTAATTTTGAATATTCCAATTTCTGTCCGAAAGCCACAGGACTCGTGGTACTAGGTTTGGGAGCCAAAAGGGGACTACACTGTTAAGTCATGCTACCGGCATTTGAAAGGTGAGGTTCAAGATGCCAGACCTTGGACTTGAATTTGGAATCTTGATGCACCCCCGAAAGTCAAGCATTTCTGTTGGCAACTAGCTTCTTCCTTTCTGTCAACTAGAGATGCCCTCCAAACAAAAATATTCATTGCAATTTAATTTGTCATATTTGCAAGACGGACTCTGAAAATGCTTACCACCTTTTTTGTCCGATGTACAGAAGTGGCTAATGTTTGGAGGCAGATTGGATTGCCAGCGTCGGGTGTGGATTATGGTAATGTCATCGATTGGTTTTTTGCATTCATTACTAATTTGAATGGGGAAACTTTAAACAAGCTTAAGTATGTTATGGCATGCTGGGGGTAATGACAAAGTCGAAATGATAGTGTTTGGAAAGGAATAACTTTTGATGCAAATATAATGTTACGTCGTGCTGTTTCTTTCTGGCAAAACTGGACTTCTGTTAATGTTAAGGACCATGCAGGAAGCATGACTGGTCTGTGTGAACAGTGGAAGCCGCCAATGTTGGGTCGATTGAAGCTGAATACGGATGCATCCCTGAACACTACAGCAAACTCAATGGGATTAGGCTGGGTTCTTAGGGATCATGATGGTGTGTTCTTAGAAGCAAAGAATATATGGGATCATGATGGTGTGATCATGTGAATGCTTTATATGAGTTTTAATTTTCTCAAGGGAATGTAAAATTGTGCAAGTAGCAACTCTGAAGTCTCATTGTTGAGAGATATTTCTGAATAAATATGAGCTCGAACATATTCCTTGTGTATGAGATTAATTTCTTATAAGAATATGATGTGAAATTTGTGATTATGTTGTTCAAATTGATGTAGCATGTGGACAACATTATTTCTATGGCTTACTAACAATGAGCATTTGTATATATATTATTTAAACTCTTGGTTGAGTCATATTGAAATACCTATAATTCCTAGTTAAAGGGTAATTGTGATCAATTGAGATAACCAAGTTTGTTGAAATACATTCAACTGTTGAGCATGTATCAGGCAGAGTGCAAAGTTTCTATAATGGTCCACAAAGTAAGTCGGCAAAACTCAGTCTACAAAGGAGCTAATGATGGGCACCAAATATCAGTCTGGTAAGAGATAAAATACATTTGACAAAAATATTTGTAAGTGTTGCGTGCCTTGTGGGGGTAATAAACTCCTATATTTTCATCAAAAGTTTTTCTGTGGCATTGAGAGTAATGATGAAAGAGGATGTTTCATGTTAAACATGAAAATCTCAAGGGATTATTTACGAGTAAACGAAGTACTCGTCAAAGTGCATGTAAGTTTGATCAAGAGAATCAACTTACTTGATGGCTAATTATGAGGATTAGTCGCTGACTCATTGGAAGGACTTAAAGTCCAAGTGGTATAATGAATTCGTGGTAGATCCCACTTCTGTGGTCAAACGAAGCCATGAAAAGAGTTACAAAATAGTACACTAGTTGGTCATTCTGATAGTGTACTGTGTACTTGTGAGGTTTAGCTATATCTCTTAATGAATTCATAACTCTTTGAGAAATGGTGGTTTTGTTGAGACAAACCTAATGAATTCACCGCATAATGACATGAGTACAAAGTGCTCTTGTGCCTTCTACTCAATTGGGATGGTCTATGTTGAGATAGACCTAAAGAGATCCCTAACTTGAGTGGAAAAGGGCTAACCGCCTCTTATGAAAGACAATGGGGTTATCCCAAGAAGCCGAGTGGCTAAGAAACATGGTGATAACCGTGCAATTGTGGGGGTGTCCAACACCTTCACCACATTGTAATTCACAAACTGTCATTTGCGTTGCCAATAATAGTGCCTATGATAGAAAAAAAAGACTTACAACTGATTTATGTATTTAACTACTCTATAAGCCTTTAATGGTAGTCTATACTAAGATAGACTTGGTAGAGTTAAAAGTCTATATTGAGATAGACTTGATAAGACATAAAACCTGTAATGCGGTAAGACTTGTCAAAGTTAAAAGTCTATATTGTGATAGACTTTGACAGGGTAGAAGTCTATATTTGAGACAGACATAACATTCTTTAATACTAAGGGTGTTCATAAGAAGTCAAAGAGTTTGACTTTTGTAGAACCTGCTTTTTGAGTTGGTGTGTGCATTCGAGTTAAAAATTTATCTAACCAGTGAGTTCAAGATTCATATCACTCTCGGGAAGAAAATTACTCAGTGTCACTACGTGTCAGTTCAAGTTCTTAAACACTGACATTAAGATCAACTCATTTGTATTGCTCAGACGTTGTTTCGCCTTCTACTTTGAATGTTTGGGGGATTGTTGGAAATTGTCCATTCAAAGGACGTCATTTACGGACAAAGTTGTGTGGCAGCATGAATTGCGCTAGTGTGTGGATGGGGCTGGTTGAAGGTCTCTTACCCCTGTACTATAAAAGAGGCAATCCCTCTTTTGTTTAAAAAACACACCAAAAAGGAATATCTTTTTCGTCATTCCTTTTCCATTACTAATATATATTACATAATATATATTATATTATATGAATATATAATATATAATTTCGTGCCTGCCTATTCAAGTCTGAGCAATAGTGAGGTTCGCCTACGTGATTGCTAGTGCAAGCTATCCGTAATAGGTCTGTGTAGCCTATCGAAAGCGTGTCAGGGTTCTAACTGCACCGTTACCGGGCAAATAACGCTTTTAAGGTAGTGTTATTGTAACACGGCACAGATTTCCTTTCAACTATACACCAATAGTGTCCGTGCTTCTTAAAAGGCTTCCAGATCGCGCGTTGACGTTGCAATTTTCCCCAACATTAAGTTCTTCTTTTCAAAAATAGAATTAAATACTTATTCAGAAAAAATGAGTTTTAATATACTGTACTGTAAGTTATACTTGAGGCTCTACTTTAATTTAAAAAACATAACAAAGTTTTGACACAAAAAATCTTATTTTTATTAATTAAAATATAAACGTCGTAAAATGAATACATATTGTAAAAATATCAAATCAAGGTCATTATTATTTGATAATAAGAAGAATTGATGCTCTAAATGACATTATATTGGTTATGAATTTAGGAAACTTATTAAAAGTGGCAATCTAATGATATTGTGTGTAGGAATTCACTTCAATTCCCTTCCCCTTGGTAACCTCGGTCTAAATCCATAAACTAGATGCCGTCGATCTTAACTTAGAGTGCAGAACTTAGAGGATAAGACGATCCAGAAACAATATGGGCAAACGACACATATGCATGAAATTCCATGTCCTTGTCTAAATTGCTCATAACTTCATGTTTTAACCCAATCCACACTTCCACTCCCCCATCTTTAGTATCCACGAAAAGAGCAATGTCATAGAGTGTATGACCCATGCCAATCCATATTGGCTTGCCCCACCCAAAATCAACTTCCCCAAAGGGAATGTTACATAAACTACTTATATTTAAAGTTTCAACCTCATCTTTATTGTAGTAATTCGTTGTCTTTGATCGTAGTCGGGCTACTATTGATCTTAAAAACCCACCTTTAGTGTGCATTTCCCTCACGTAGTCGTTTGTAACCTTGTCGATAGCTTCCACGACTCTTCCTACAAGCGACCGGGCAGTAACCGGTCCGCCGGCGACTTCCCACACGGACTCAGTCCCTTGGATGATGTTGCCTAGGCAGTGCGAAGGTAAGGGCGGGTCCAACTTCTTTCGCAAGTTCACATAATGTGAGAGCAAGTGCGTCTTGAGGATTGGGTTCGCCACTAGAGTTGCTCTTATCACTGCCGCCCATACGAACGCCGACAGCGCCTCCACTCGAGATGGTCGCCGGCGGTGCTCCGATTGGCTGTACTGCTTCCTGATCCGCTCCATATCCTGCTTGCTAAAAACAAATCTTTTCGAGGTGTATTTTTCGGAATTCTTCTTCATTGTCCCCACGAACAAGGTGCGCACTACCTGGAAAGTGTTGAGATTCCCCGGCGAGAAAATCGAGCTGGCGTCCACGACGAGACCGCCGCCGGAATCCCCCCGGCCCCGGTTGATTGTGGCCCAGGTGTTGAAAAATCCGGCCATCCCAATCGCGTCCACCACCCCGTGCCAAGTGCAGAACGCCACCGCAGTTCCGCCGCACCGGAACCTGTTCACCTGAACAGCTAACATTGGCATGCCCGGATCAATAGCGTCTGGGTACGGGTCACGCGGAAGCAGCCGCCGTAGATCTTCCAGCTTCGGGAGGCGCCGGAAAAACTCACCCAAATCGTAATTCCCAACATTAGCTCGGACAAAATCCGCGCCCTCATCGTTGGATTCGATCGTTGATCCATCTTTAAGTCTTCCGGCGAGCGGGTACAACACGGACAATGTCTTAGAGAGCGATTCCCTGAGCTCATCATAATCGTGGCGACGAGAGCCGGCGGCGGAGTCGTAGAACAAAATTAGCGGGGTATAATAAGGTCCGGCAAGTACGTCAAGGAGAGAAAGCTTGTGGTATCTCAAGGTTTGGGGAGTTGGTGATGATGGCCTCACTTTCTCTTTTTGATAAACTTCAACTTTCAGGGTCATAATTATTATTTATTAAGGGCATGGGTTTCAAGCTTCAACAAATTTCATGGCCACTTATGGTTACGGATGCTCTATTTAAATCCCGCAAGCTGGATAACTTCTGATGCAATCCTTTCCTTAAAAGGATTAAATAAATAATATTGTCGTACTGGATCGAGTTACAAAAGAAAACAAATAAAGAAAGAATATTAAAACGTACGCATGTTGCCCGATATGATGGAGTTAGTTTTTAATAATTATATTATTTATAAATTTTATATAGTACAAAATATATATGATATTCTAATAATTTCTTATTATAAAAAAATTATGTACGGAAAGTTGTATTGAATTTTACTTTATACTAAATTAGTCTTGGAGTTAAATAAAAAGAAGCATTAACTAACTTGGTTGGTATGAGTGGTCGTGCACTATTATCCATTAAGAGAGGTCGGATTTAGAACCAAAAAATTAATATGGTAAGTACTTTACCCCTTAATTGGGCCGGTTCGGTGCGAACGGCGATTAGTTTGAGTATCGTACGGTTTTAAAGGTGTCTCCTACAGTTAGGGCCTACTCAGGACATCTCCAATAGTTATGCTGTGCAACCGAATGTACCATGTGCATGGTGCATACGATGCAAAACGACGTCGTTTTGACTAAAAACGCGCGTCCCACTTTAAAAAAAAAAAAAAAAAAAGATCCAGGTTCAATTCTCGGCAATAGCATTATTGTGGATATATAGTTATGAATTTCTGGATATATAGTTATAAATTTGTGGATATATAGTTATGAATTTATGGATATTTAGTTCATTCATTGTGGATATTTAGTTCATTCATTGTAGACATTTACTTCATTTATTCACTGTGGATATATAGTTATGAATTTCTGGATATATAGTTATGAATTTATGGATATTTAGTTCATTCATTGTGAATATTTAGTTCATTCATTGTGGATTTTTACTTCATTCATTCATTCATTGTGGATTTTTACTTCATTCATTTACTGTGGATATATAATTATGAATTTGTGGATATGTAGTTATGAATTTCTGGATATATAAAAATGCTATTGCCGGGAATCGAACCTGATTTCTTCTTTAAGTGGGACGCGCGTTTTTTTAACCAAAACGGTGCCGTTTTGCAATCGTATGCACCTTGCAAGGTGCATTCGGTTGCACAGCATAATTTGCGGGACATCTCGTGGTATGAACAAAAAAAAAAAAAAAAAAAAAAAGAAGCACTCACTTGTAAGATTCAAAAAATATCATGGTGGTACAAAGAGATATCTATCAAAAAGCTACGGAGACAGAACTCAATTTATGGGTATATATAGGCAAGAGACACCTAAAATCTAGAGTGCAAATTGATGTTGGTACACACTAATTTTGAATTTGAAAATTTTAATTAAATGTAGTCAGCACAACAAATACTGTAATTGGCTTTCCAAAGGTATTAGAATATGCATCTACTAAATTTTACACTAAATGTAATATAAATTAGTAAATACAAGTTATGTGTGTTTCTTCAGGTTCCCGTGGATAATATATTTATTTTGTAAATGCAGGCCATGTGTGTTGTTTCTTACGAAAAAATAATACGGAGTAATAATTTATATCTCCAAATATATATATATTAATTTCAATAGCATTGATATCTCAACTATCGTGGATCAGTGCCTACCTTATATGGTAGACCCTCGTCCAAAACTATTTCGTTTTATATTAAGTACATGAAGTACCTGCTCTCATTTAATAACATTATTATTTACTATGGTCATAATATTTGTTCTATATGCCCATAAACCAAACCTTAATATCCAAAAACAATATACTAAATTTACATCAGAATTAATTTCACTTTTGGTCCCACGACTTTTGAGATTCTATCACTTTTGGTGAACGACTTTAAAATTTTTCAATTTTGGTGCCTAATTTTGTTATTTTTATTTTCTTCAAAACTTTGTTACTTTTATCCGCTTTTGTCCTTTCGACCAAATTGACGGTGAAATGTTGTCTGATTTTATATCTTTAGGCGTAAAATCGTCATTCCAAGGAAATATCTTCAATATCTAAACAAAATCACTGTAAAATCATATCTATAGGTGTTTGATTGACGAGAATAATGGGAAAGACGAGACGAAACTAGACACAGATCTATGAGATTTATAGCGTTGATGAGGGCAAATCCTTCTTTTTCTCTTAATATGATTTTTCTTTTGTTTAGATATTGAATATCTTTCCTTGAGATGACGATTTTGCCCCTAAAATATAAAATCCCGTAACATTTCTTCATTAATTTGTCCGAAAGGACCAAAATTGATAAAAATAACAAAGTTAGGCATTAAAATTGAACAAAATTAATGTTGTGCACCAAAAGTAATAAGACCTCAAAAGTCGTGAGACCAAAAGTGAAATTAATTTTTTTTACATCATATGTACTTTCATTTACTCTATAGTAGGTTCATAATATTCATTCTATATGTTTATAAAAGATTACAAACAGAGCTTAGTGTAGACAAGCATTATACTACCGATGCATCATGTTTACTAAAATTCATCAGGTACTATATTCATAATATTTTTTACATGTCCATAAACACAATACCTTAATATTCATAAACACTAAACTAAATTTACATCATATGTATTTCCATTCACTCTATAGTAGGTTCATATAATGTTCTTTCTATATGTTCATACAAAAAAAGCTTAATGTATATAAATATTATACCAAAGAAGCATCATGTTTAATAATGATGGACGGTATACTAGGCTTAGGCCACATGGACAAAGTAATTGGATCAAGGAATTGAAGCTCAAGAAGGATACATACTACGGAGCAACTTATGAGTTTAATAGGAATTGAGCTTAATATTCATAATACCTTCTTGGATCCTTGCTGGTTAGTACGTTCTGGCATCCACTTGTACCTAGAACCCATTAGTCCAAGCCTAGGTGGAATGTAACAATTGAAAGAATTATAATCATAAGGAATATTTTGGTAAATTTGGGCTTTTTAGGTGCATATATTTTCTGAAATTGTGGTTGAATCACATTGCTATGCACCCTAGAATAGAATTGTTGCTTATGTCTATGAAACCTCTCGAATTGTGCTTTCGTCATAGGTTCATGGACCATAAGCCAATCCTCATCAGAAGGAATTAACCTTCTAGCACCCCTCATTGTCTCCTAGTGAACCTCTGGGTTTATT
The DNA here is from genome assembly GCF_001879475.1 of Ipomoea nil. Taxonomy (NCBI): domain Eukaryota; kingdom Viridiplantae; phylum Streptophyta; class Magnoliopsida; order Solanales; family Convolvulaceae; genus Ipomoea; species Ipomoea nil. Next base: position 4,430,934 of record NW_017619207.1, on the reverse strand, counting down.
GAACCTTTTGAGGTTTCCATTCGAAGAACGATTTGAAAGCAATGGACAATTATAATCTCATGAATAAAAAAAATTTCTAATTATATAACATGAGGGACTAAATGTGTCACATTATAAACAATTAAAGAATTAGATTTGTTTAAATCAATTGATAGGGGCTAAATTTTCAAAAGTAAAACTATTGAGGGGCCAAAAGCGTCGTTTTCCCTTATATTAAATATAAATATATATTTTCCAAATAGAACTATCTATCTATGATTTAAATATTTTACTAATATATATATATATATATATATATATATATATATATATATATACCTAATTATTATAAAAACAGGTTCGGGTCTATTTATTATTATAAAACAGTATTTTTCTATCCAAATGCCTTAAGCTCAAAAATGATTTTTAGCCTAGGTTCAAGGGCCATTATTATTTATTAGGGGCATGGGTTTCAAGCTTCAACAAATTTCATGGCCACTTATGGTTACGGATACTCTATTTAAATCCGGCAAGCTGGATAACTTCTGATGCAATCCTTTCCTTAGAAGGCTTAAATAAATAATATTGTCGTACTGGGTCGAGTTACAAAACAAAAGAAATAAAGAAAGAATATTAAAACAACGCATGTTGCCCGATGGAGTTAGTTTTTAATAATTATATTATTTATAAATTTTATATAGTACAAAATATATATGATATTCTAATAATTTCTTATTATAAAAAAATTATGTACGGAAAGTTGTATTGAATTTTACTTTATACTAAATTAGTCTTGGAGTTAAATAAAAAGAGGCAATAACTTGCTTGGTTGGTAGAGTGGTTGTGCACTATTGTCTATTAAGAGAGGTCAGAGTTAGAACTGAAAAATCAATGGCAAATTATGCCCTGGAAACGTGTTCATCGTGAATGGTGAACACAAGGCCAAACGACGTCGTTTTTAGGCAAAAAAAAAAAAAATTCGCGAATGTGGAGTTAACGGCGCGCGTTGATCAAATTATGAATTTTCTGTTATGAGATTATGAATTTTCATAAAATTCATAATCTCATAACAGAAAATTCATAATCGCATAACAGAAAATTCATAATCTCATAAAGTGAATTCATAATCTCATAACAGAAAATTCATAATCTCATAACTGAAAATTCATAATCTTATAACAGAAAATTCATAATCTCATGGTTCCAAAGTGAATGTGTAGGCATGGTTCCAAAGTGAATGTGCAGACATGGATTCAGAATTTATGAATGTCCGTGATTTCGGACAGGAATGTGTAGGCATAGTTCCAAAGTGAATGTGCAGGCATGAATTCATAATTTATGAATGTCCGAAATCATTGTTCACCTCAAATTAAAGTGAAACCGCAAAATGTGAAAATGAAGAAGAAAAGTCACGCAATTAATTAAGAAAAAAAAAAAAGATAATGGTGTACTAACACCGTTGGAACCGTGTTCACCATGAATGGTGAACACGGTTCCATGGCATAACGCTCCAAAAATCAATCTAGCCAGCACTTTGTCCCTTAATGGGCCGGTCCGGTGTGAATAGGAATTAGTCTAAGTATGGTACGAGTTTAAAGGTGTCTCCTACAGTTCGCAAATTATGCCCTGGAAACGTGTTCACCATGAATGGTGAACACGGATCCAAACGGTGTCGTTTTTACGGGAAAAAAAATTTAGTTAATGTGTTGTTAACGCCGCGCGTTTGTTTAGTTTATGAATTTTCTGTTATGAGATTATGAATGTACTGTAAATTCATAATCTTATAACAAAAAATTCATAATCGCATAAAAGAAAAACATTTATTAAATTATGAATTTTCTGTTATTAGATTATGAATTTACAGTTATGTAATTATGGATTTTCTGTAAATTCATAATCTCATAACAGAAAATTCATAATCTCATAACAGAAAATTCATAATTTCATAACAGAAAATTCATAATCTCATAAAAGAAAATTCATAATTTCATAACTGCACATTCATAAATCCATGGCTGCACATTCATAAATCCATGGCTGCACATTCATAATTTATGAATGTTGAAGAAACTTGCGCGAAGAGGAAGTGAAACCGCGAGGAAAAGTTACGCGGTTAATTAAGAAAAAAAAAAAGAAGAAGAAAAGATAAACGGTGCACCGTTACCGTTGGGACCGTGTTCACCATGGATGATGAACACGGTTCCATGGCATAACGATTGCCTACAGTTAGAACCTACTAAAGACATCTCGTGGTATGAACCAAAAAAAAAAAAAAGCATTCATCACTTGTAAGATTCAAACAATATCATGGTGGTACAAAGAGATATCTATCAAAAAGCTACGGAGACTGAACTCAATTTATGGAATTATGGGTATATATATATAGGCAAGAGACACCTAAAATCTAGAGTGCAAATTGATGTTGGTACTCATAAATTTTGAATTTGGACATTTTAATTAAATGTAGTCGGCACAACAAACAATGCATTTTGCTTCCCAAAGATATTAGAATCTGCATCTACTAAATTATTACACTAAATGTAATATAAATTAGTAAATACAAGTTATGTGTGTTTCTTCATGTTCCCGTGGATAATATATTTATTTTGTAAATGCAGGTCATGTGTGTTGTTTCTTAAAAAAAAATAATACGGAGTAATATTTATATCCCCAAATATATATTAATTTCAATAGCATTGATATCTCAGCTATCGTGGATCAGTGCCTACCTTATATCGCAGACCCTCGTCTAAAACTATTTCGTTTTATATTAAGTGTCGAATAGTGTATCATATTTAATAACATTATTATTTACTATGGTCATAATATTTGTTCTATATGTTTATAAACCGAACCTTACTGTCCAAAAACAATATACTAAATTTACATCAGAATTAATTTCACTTTTGATCCCATGACTTTTGAGGTTCAGTCACTTTTGGTGCACAACTTTAAAAATTTTCAATTTTGTTGCCGAAATTTGTTATTTTTATTGGCTTTGGTCCTTTCGGCCAAATTGACGGTGAAATGTTGCCAGATTTTATATCTTTAGGTGTAAAATCGTCATTCCAATGAAACATCTTCAATATCTAAACAAAATCACTATAAAATCATATCTATAACTAGGTGTTTGATCGACGAGAATAATGGGAAAGACGAGAAGAAACTAGACACACATATATGGGATTTATAGCGTTGATGATTGGCTAATCCTTCTTTTTCTCTTAATATGATTTTTCTTTTGTTTAGATATTGAATATCTTTCCTTGAGATGAGGATTTTGCCCCTAAAATATAAAATTCGGTAACATTTCTTCATTAATTTGACCGGAAGTACCAAAACTAATAAAAATAACAAAGTTAGGCATTAAAATTGAACAAAATTAAAGTTGTGCACCAAAAGTGATAAGACCACAAAAGTCGTAAGACCAAAAGTGATTTTTTTTTTTTTTTTTTTTTACATCATATGTACTTTCATTCACTCTACGGTATGTTCATAATATTCATTCTATATGTTTATTAAAACAAAGCTTATTGTAGATAAGCATTATACTGCGGATGCATCATGTTTACTAACATTCATCAGGTACTATATTCATAATCTTTTTTACATGTCCATAAACATAATTCCTTAATATTCATAAACACTAAACTAAATTTACATTATATGTATTTCCATTCACTCTATAGTAGGTTCATATAATGTTCTTTCTATATGCTCGTATAAACAAAGCTTAATGTATATAAATATTAATGTATATAAATATTATACCAAAGAAGCATCATGTTTAATAATGATGGACGATATACTATGTCTTGGCCACATGCACAAAGTAATTGGATCAAGGAAGCCCATGAAGGATACACAGTACAGAGCAACTTATGAGTTTAATAAGAATTGTGCTTAATATTCATAATACCTTCTTGGGTCCTTGTTGGTTAGTAAGTTGGGGCATCCACTTGTACCTAGAACCCATTTTAGTCCAAGCCTAGGTAGAATGTAACCATTGAAAGAATTATAATCATAAGGAATATTTTGGTAAATTTGGGCTTTTTAGGTGCATATATTTTCTGAAATTGTGGTTGAATCACATTGCAATGCACCCTAGAATAGAATTGTTGATTATGTCTATGAAACCTCTCGAATTGCGCTCTCGGTATAGGTTCATGGACCATAAGCCAGTCCTCATCAGTAGGAAATAACCTTTTGGCGCCCCTCATTGGTCTCTTAGTGAACCTCTGGGTTTATTGAACCTTTTGGGGTTTCCATTCGAATAATGATTTGGTTTTCTTTTCGAATGGTTACATTTCGAGTTATTATTAGACTTACCACTCGAATGATTCTTCTTCTTAGGTTGACCATTCTGTCTGCTACTGGTAGGTCTGTTCTGTATAGTACTTGGAATGCTTTTCAGGTTACCTTTCGAAGGTTCCACAACCTTTCGAACATTATCACATTTCTGTTGACTATTCGTTTGTGGTGTTTTGCCTTTGTTAACAACCTTTGAAGGTTCGGGCACTATCTTGACCTTTAACAAAAATAGACTTTAGACCTCCATTTGTTGAAGGGTGATACGGTTTATTACCATGTATATGAAGTGTATACTGTATGTTTACTGCATGAACAATGTAGAGAATAGCCTTGAGAAAGTAGCTCAAAAGGGGTCTTTTATTCAATGATGTTCTTCTACCTTCTAGAGAGAGGGGAGAGAAATGAACATTATAGAGAGAGTGTGTGTCGTAGAGAAAGGGAAGAGAAGGCCCTAAAATGAAGGGTCAAAGACCCTTATATAGTGGCTTGTGGTCCACTGGTATCGGATTGCTCCCCTATGTGGGAGGTCTAGGTTTCGAGCCTCATTGTAGGCGTAGTTTGTATGGGTATATCCCCCTTCCTTTGTAATAAAAAAGACCCTTATATAGGCCCAAGCATTGACTTTGACCCGAACCGTTTGACCTCGACCTGACTACAAAACGAGAGCTTGAACGTTTACGGAAGAAAAAACCTAGTGGGAAAAAATTCTAGCTAAGGAAAAATATTACAACCATAAGCACATCCCTTTGGACTATAAGGGGTCGTTTGAGTTCTGCTAATTTATGGATTGGATTTGCAACACGATTCGAGGTCGAAATCTACCGATCTGGCGCCAGATCGGGATGCTAGCTATGATCGGGAGATCGGGTCGAAATCTACCGATCTGGCGCCAGATCGGGATGCTAGCTATGATCGGGAGATCGGGTTGGCGCCAGATCGGGATGCTAGCTATGATCGGGAGATCGGGTTAACCGCGATCTAGATATCTACTTTACCAATCTAGCGACCGGATTGGCGCCAGATCGGGATGCTAGCTATGATCGGGAGATCGGGTTAACCGCGATCTAGAGATCTACTTTACCAATCTAGCGACCGGATTGTCAGCTATAACTGGGAGATCGAATTAACTTGCGATCTGGGGATCTACTTTTTACCAATCAAATGATTGGATTTACTCACGATCTAGGGATCGAACTTTCTACGATGTAAAAGATCAATTTATACCGTTCTAAGGATCGGGTTACACCAATCGGGAGATTGAATTTGCTTACGATCTAATGATCAAAACCGACCAATCATGAGATTGGGTTTTCAAGGAGACCAAATGATCAAGTCTTACCAGTCAAGAGACTGGTTTTATTCACGGTCCAAGGACCTCAATTGATCATGTTGATTACAAGAGAGAACACTTTTCCCAAGGCCCTTCACTCGGGCTGACTGGTCGTAGTTGGTTTGAGCTCGGTCAAACCCCAACCTAGATTACTTGGTTTCAAGATCGTTTTTAGCCGATCGTGCTCTGTTGGCTTTGATTACTGAATTGATCACTATGACGTGCTTTTTGAAAAAAAAAAATTATTCGACCGGGCCGACTTCCCCCTTTTTGCAATCGATTTACGAACTGAGAATTCCAGGCGGAGGGACACAAGGAGACCCGATGGTCTAACAATAGCGAGATGCGCTTTTAAAGAACAATAATTAATTGAAATGGAGAGCTTTCCCCTTCTATGCTTGGTTTACGAACCAACAACCCCCAAGCGGAAGGGCGCTAGGAGACCTAAAGGTCTAATGATAACGAGACCGGGAAGGTCGCTTTGTTCGGGAAGTGCATTAACGAGCGAGCTCCAAAGGTCTACGATGATGTGGCCGCGAAGGTAGCTTTGCTCGGGAAGCACATTAACGAACGAGCTCCATAGGTTGAGGGAATTAACCTACAATCCTATCAGTGTAGCCCCCCACTCCCTAAGTTGACAGAATCGTCAGCATTAGGGAGTAAATACGATGGCTTCCTGAGTTTGTTTTCAACTCTAACTGTGATCGGGAAGTGACCCGATCAACTCACGGTGCCAATGTTTCATTGGTCGATTCGTCAAACTTTTAGGACTTTTGGAACTTTACGAGATCTAAACTTACCGATCAAGAGATCGAACCTCTAACATGATAGAGGATTTGCATGTTACCGATGGAGTGATCGGATTTTTAACGCGATTGGGTGATCAAAATCCTAATCATAAGATAGGGTTTGCCCGGGGTGGGAAGTTCGACCCCACGGGCTCAATTGCTTACATAGTAGGGCTTAAAGTCGAGATACAGTCTCGGGCTCATAGTGTCGGTGTTGGCAATGCCGACCTAACCGTACTTAGAGCGTCGGTGGTAGCAATGCGGACCTAACCGGACTTAAAGCGCCGGTGGTGGCAATGCTAACCTAACCGGACTTAAAGCGCTGGCGGTGGCAATGCCGACCTGACCGGACATAGAGCGCTAGAGGTGGCAATACCGACCTGACTGGACTAAGAGCGTTGGTGGTGGCAATGCCGACCAGACCGGACTTAGAGCGCCGGTGGTGGCAATGTCGACCTGACCAGACTTAGAGCACCGGTAGTGGCAATGCCAACCTGACCGGACTTAGAGCGTCGGTGGTGGCAATGTCGACCTGACCGGACTTAGAGTGATCGCGCTACCATTTACAAAGAAAAGTAGCCGAGGATAGGCGGTACGGAACCAAAACATAAAGCCTTTAACACTGAGGTCGGTAGGTCAGACTTGTGCCCTCATCGGTACGGAATCGGAACAAAGTTTAAGCGACATTGCGGTCGAGAGGTCAGGCTTGTGCCCTCATCGGTATGGAACCGGAATAAAGTTTAAGCGACATTGCGGTCGGTAGGTCAGACTTGTGCCCTCATCGGTACGGAACTGGAACTTAAAGTTTAGCGACATTGCGGTCATAGATCAGAACCTCGTCCTAATCGGTATAAGACCGGAACTTAAAGTTTAGCGACATTGTTGTCGTAGATAGGACCTTTGTCCTCACGGGTCTGGAGACCAAAATTACCTACTTGGTAGGACTTGGTGCCGAGACTTTTCCCAGACTTAACAATGCCGGTGGTGGCGATGCCGACCCGACTGGGCTTAAGGTACTGGTGGTGGAAATACCAACCTTAACCGGGCTTATTACACTTAAGGTCCGTTTGGAAAGCAGGAAAATGACTTCTGGATAATGTTTTCTGGAAAATGAGTCATTTTCCAGAAAACATTTTCCTTTCTAGTGTTTGGTTGCATTCTAGAAAACTGTTTTTGTGTGTTTGGTTCATTTTCTGGAAAATGAGTAGAATTGTATAATTAAACATTTTAATTATTTTATTTAGAATATTACAACATGTATAATAATAATAATAATAATATAATAATAATAATAATAATAATAATAATAATAATAATAATTTTAAATATAATAAAAAAACTAATAATATATCAAAAATATTATGTTGGTGGTAGTGGTGTTATTTGTTATATAATAATAATAATAATAATAATAACTGGTGGCAGTGGTGTGGTGACGGTGGTTGCAGTGCTATGGTGGTGGTGGCGGCGGCGGCGACGGTGGTTGCGGTGGTATGGTCGTGGTGGTGGTGGCGGTGGTGTGGTGGTGGTGGTGGTTGCGGTGGTATGGTGGTGGTGGCGGCAGCGGTGGTATGGTGGTGGTGGTGGCGGTGGTATGGTGGTGGTGGTGGCGGCGGCGGTGGTAGTGGTGGTGGCGGCGGTGACGGTGGTTGCGGTGGTATAGTGGTGGTGGTGGTGGCGGCGATGGTGATTGCGGTGGTATGGTGGTGGTGGTGGTGGCGGCGGTGGTATGGTCGTGGTGGTGGCTGCGGTGGTATGGTCGTGGTGGCGGCAGCGGTGGTACGGTGGTAGTGGTGGCGGCGATAGTGGTTGCGATGGTATGGTGGTGGCGGCGGCAGCGACGACGGTAGTGGTGGTGGTGGCGGCGACGGTGGTTGCGGTGGTATGGTAGTGGTGGCGTTGGTAGCAGCGGTGGTGGTGGTGGTATGGTGTTGATGATGTTGGTGATGGTGTGATGTTGGTGTAAAAGTTGGAAAAAGACTTCCCTCAAAAAAGGAAATCATTTTCCTCCAAAACAAGCCTATTTTCCAAAGTCAACGAAAAATGATTTCCGTTGACTTGATTTTCCAGGCACATCCAAACAGTAAAAACTTGAAAAATGATTTCCAGAACTCATTTTCCAGGTTTCTAAACTCACCCTTAATATCCTATTACAATGGTCGGCGGTGGTTTTGGATAATTGCTACTTCGAATGCATACAGCTTACGCTCGGGGACTCTGACTTTGAAATTGGAATTGCAAATGCATGCGTTGTTTGGCTTCTTGCGAACACGTGCTCGTTGGCATAACAGGGGTCAATGTGAAACTTCCTTAAGCAACGCGAAGGGAAAAAATAAATGGAAGGCATAATGACGTTCTTAACATAATCTAGTTAAAGCTCCGACCACCAGAATGCTATTCTTGTACCGCCGACTTGCTACTTGTTAGATTAATGGAACCAGGTTCAACAATTTCGTTTCGACAAGAAAGACGGTCGACGGTTGCTGAAAGATTGGTTCGATTAGGTGGTCGGCGACGGGGAATTGTGAATCTTTTACCTGCCTTTTGTTCTTATACAATGATGCCATGGTGAAGTTGGGAGATCGACCGAAAGGAAGAGAGAACAGGAACCTTGCGAATGGTGAGGCGCTGATTACTACTCTGCTTCGGTTCCTGGAAAAACAACTAATCTTCATCATCCATCACCCGGTTTAGGAGTTGACCGGTTGGATGGCACATATCACATAGTGTTACGAGCCAGATCAGCCATGCTCGAAGAATATGCTCGGGGACATGCCAGTACACATTGTTGCACAAAGTTTGGATCGGGACTTATCAAAAGGTCGGCCAGTAGTTTTGAGCTCATCGCGACTTTAATCGGCGAGACTGCTTCCTAAGTTGGTGAACGAGCTTCTTTTCTTATATAGCGGATCGGGTCCGAACAAGTTTGAAGCAAGCCAGTGCTAGGTAACCAAATATCAAATACCAGAGTTGGGAATTAACGAAAAGCATCAAGATCGGGAATGCATGCATCTGATGCTTTTCTCATTTCTAATTTATTTTTCCTTTTCCTCTCTCTTTCCACTTGCTCTGCTTTTCACGCTCCACCGCCATCAACCTCCAATCAAATTGCATGCAACATTAAACTTTAACTTTCTTTGTTTTTTTTTTTTTTTTTTTTTTTCCATTCCACCACCTCCACTCTCAACCAATTACCTTGCATGCACTGCTATTTCTTGACATTTACACTACTTCACCGCCACATGCACCACTAACAAGAGAGCTATTGCACTACTTTTACTATTCATTCTTCCCACTTTTATTATTCTGCTTTTATCCCCTATATCCCTACCTTCAACCTGGGCTGTCTTCAGCAACCCAGGAAAAAGCACACAAGCGATGAAGAAACATACAAGACATAGATGAATGGGGATTGAGAGGCAGTCACTTAGGAGCCGTGAAGGCATGCAACTGTTTCTCGATTTCTTATATAACTTGCTTGTTTTGTTTTTGTTTTCTGGAAATTCTTCGACTAACAAAGCTACTAAACAATTGTGGATGGTGAATCTGTTCACCTTGCGGAATGGCGAAGCAGGCCCCTCCGGCGTGGAAGAGAACGGTAGTGATGGCCGACGGCTACGCAGCCTTCCTTCTATTTTTGATGGCATCCGTTATTTTTTCTAGAAAAGCCCTTTGCCTATTCTCTTCACTGGATCCATGGAGTGGCAATAAACAAAAAAGGGGAACTAACAATCAAAGTAGTCCAGCGATTGGGGTAATGGCTTGGCAGTTTGAATACCTGAGTTCAAACCCTCTTCTATTTTCAGAACTCCATAGCTTTTTCTTTGATGGTAGGAACGTAGCTTTTTGTCATGATCCCACGGACGGCGCCAAAAATGATACGGTTATTACCGTGTATGTGAAGTGTATACCATATGTAATGTATATGTAAACTGCATGAACAATGTAGAGAATAGTCCTGAGAAAGTAGCTCAAAAGGGGTCTTTTATTCAATGATGTTCTTCTACCTTCTAGAGAGAGGGGAGAGAAATGAACATTATAGAGAGAGAGTGTGTGTCATGGAGAAAGGAGAGAGAAGCCTCAAAAATGAAAGGTCAAAGGCCCTTATATAGGCCCAAGCATTGACGAGTTTGACTTTGACCCGTTGACCCGAACCGTTTGATCCCGTCCCGACTACAAAGCGAGAGCGTGAACGTATATGGAGGTCATACCAGGGAATATTCTCCATCAAAGGGTATGAAGGTTTGGTCAATTTAATTTAAATGCGATAGAGAGCTGGGATCAAAACCTAGTCTGGCTTTATCACCAATTGTTCTTTGCTCACCTACAATTCGATCCATCATCTTAGATGAATTTGTAAAGGTAGCTATGACCTCACGCAACTTGTGCTCTCTCACTTCTCTTAGTTTACACTCTTCCTTTAGTAAGAAAACTTGTTTCTCGAACTAGCCTATGGTGCTTATCATTTTTGAATTTTTGAGTACTATGCTCTTGAAAGATTCGCGTTCAGTAGCCAATAGTCGAGAATTCTCTTCCATTAGTTCCGATTGAGTCTTTTTTACACATTTGAAGTCCTTCATTAGTTTGATGACCAAATCCATAGGATCTTAACAATCACTAGAGTCAAATTCACACTCGGAAGAAGATTGAGAGTTAATCTCTTCATCCTTAGCCATTAAGCACATTTCTTCTTCTGAATCTTCTTAGCTGAATAGGCAAATGAGTCCCTTCTCATCTTCTGAACTTTCACTTTCTGAACTGGAACTAGAGGAGCCCAATTCGTTATTTGGCTTCTCGGTTCACTTTTCGATCATCAAGCCTTTCCTCCTTATGTCACCTTTCGAGTGAGTTTTCACTTGGTTCCTTAACGATCTACCACTTGACTCTCCACGTGTGTTCCTCGAGTCATCCTTGTTGGCACTTCTCTACTACTCTTGGTGTTTCCGAACTATGGGGAATGGGCAGTCAACTTTGTAGTGGCCAGGCTTCAGACAGTTGTAGCACAGATTTTGCACGAGTCTTTATTCTTCAAGGTACTTGACCTCTCAGAATGTCTCCGGTTTGATGAAGATGGTGTAGATGAGCACCCTTGAATGTTTTTTTCCTCATAAACTGATTAAATTTCCTAACAAACATGACAAACTGTTCGTCAGTTAAAAAATATGAAGAGTTAGAATTTGACCTTGAAGATGTTGAAGGTTGTTGGTCAGCAACCAACGCAAAACTCTTCGGTTCGTACGTCATCCTCACTTCTCGGTTCCCTTTCGAATTCGTATGCTTTGAGATCGTTTAATATTTGTGAGGTGTGGATGGCCTTAAGGTAGACATCGGCGAACTTGGGTAGGCCTTGGCGAACTTTGAGGTTGATTTCCTTTTGAGATAGCTCCTTTCCAAAATCCGCTATCTCCCTCAACAGTTTCATGAACTGAGTCTCCATCTTGGTTACGCTTTCACCGTTGACCATTCGAAAATTCTTGAATTTCTCCATAGTAATGGTGAGCTTGTTCTCATTCACTTGTTCATCACCCTCTCCGATCTGCATAAGAATGTTCCAAATATCTTTGGCTTACTTGCATTTCTTAATCCTCGAGAAGATAAAATCATCCACGGTTTTGAACAAAATATCATTAGCAATGTTGTCCAAGTTATTTCTTGTTCTATCCTCAGATGCCCATGCGTTATGAGGTTTTGGAATGTACTCTAGGGCATCAGGAACTTGGGCAGCCGCATTTGCATTTACCATCATTATTTGGACTGGCCCTTCGGTGATAATATCCCACATGTCATCGTGCAAGGTCGATATGTGTGCCTGCATGCGCATCTTCTAGTCGTCAAATTTATTGAGATTGAACATAAGGTTATTAGATGCATAATGATCCATATTTTAAAGAAAAATTACGTGCAATTTAAAATGGTTTTGATTTTGAAATGAGGATCACCAGGTAGTATACACAACACGTTTACCGTCCAAAGTAACTACTCTCATACCACTTGTTTGTCCCGAAGGGTTGGGATACAAGTCTAGAAGGGGAGGGGGAGGGGGAGGGGGGGGGGGGGGGGGCGTGTGAATAGACTTGTATGCTTTGAAATTTTTTCACGATTCGCTCAAGCTGACGGGAATGTTACTTCAACGTTTCGTTGGGAATGCACAACAAAAATTTGTTAACCCCTTTAAGTGGTTTACATGTATTTTATTATTTTAAAAATGTTAAGATTTAATCCTAATGAATATGAAAAATAACAGTAAAGTAAAGATAGAGAGAGAGGTTTTTATAGTGGTTCAACTAATCCAAGCCTACTCCACTCTTCTCCTTAAATCTCATAAGGAGGTTTGCGCAAATTCCCTTTAGTACAAAGAAGAACGTCTAAGCCTTAAACACTAAGCTGGCCTTAGATTTCTCAGGTTTTTCAACTCAACACTGAGTTTACTCCGTCTCTTTCTACTTCTACTGAGTAGAGTTACAGATTATTGAAGATAAAATTCTTCAAACTCCAACTAGAAAACTTGGTTGTAGATGCTCTTGATGTTCACGATTTGAGCAGCCCAAGCTTCTAAATTCTGGATATGAGTTTTAGTTTTTAATCTCTCTCACTGGTCACGAAATATGAAACTAGAATACTTTGAACACTTAATGAATTTTTTCTTAATTGACCAACACCTTCTTTAGTCTTGAATGAAGGTATTTATAGGTGTTTAGAAATGAGTTTCAATGTGTCCGTTGGAGGGAAACCCATTTCAAACAACTATTGACCAGAAAGTAAAGGCCATCGTGTAATCCGAAAAAGTGACTTTTGCATGTCAGACTTTCCAACTGTTAGACTACTTAATTTGCGCCAAACATATCTTTTTTGTTCTGCATAAATGTCTAGGCTTTATGAGGAAAATCTGCCTTGGGATGTATACCTAGGACTCACTTTGCCTTGGTCATATTTTACCATAAAGCACTAGCGTTTTAAGGTTTCGAACTGTTGGCTCAGAGAATGTTTGGAGTAGTTCTCTTCGAATGGTTAACTGACACTATTGGAGTTAACATTTTGAACCTTAACACTTTGCCACTTCTCGGTTACGAATGATTGTCCTTACCATTCGTTCCTTTCCTTCTTTCTTTCTCACTTTGAAAGGTAGGTCCTTCCATCTTTCGGCCGTTGCAACCTTTCGGTCTTGTGGTCTTGAACTCTTCAACTCTTCTGATCTTCAATCTTTCGAGGTTTCTTCTTGTCCGTCCGAAATGTAACTATTCGGGTTACCATTCGGGTTGTCTTGACTTATCTGAAACGTAACCTTTCAGATCACCATACGGACTATTCGAAATTGTATACAAAATTCATAAGTCTAAAAGACAAAAGAAGTTGGGGACTTAAATTTCTAAATTTTAGTATCATCACAATCTAAATTACAAATGTTGGCCTAAACACATGTTGACTTAATTAATGAGTACTATTAATAAAACTAATATTCTGTACTATATCTATATATGCATACTGGCTGATCTGATAGCATTTGTCCATCATATAACTACGGATCAGATATAATAGAAACAAATTTTAAATTAAATGTAGATTGAGAACTTGAAGCACTACTCTAACTTATGAAATTATTTTTTAGACAATAATTAGTTTTTACTAAATATTTTATACAATTGCATGATTTGTAATTGTAATAAATGTTACGGAGTACAAAATAATGTGGTTTGACAGCTGGCCACAACCCCTTTCCACCTGATTTTTTGTAAAGTAGTACAAGTATTATGTATTTTATTAAATTTAATCATAATTTTAATTAACCGTATTATCTAAGTGTGATTATTGTAAATTTTGTATTTGATAAATCTATAATGTGTGTTAGTTTGGGATGCATATCAAATTGTGTGATTAAATGATATGAAATATGTTAAATTTGTTGTAAATAATTATATGTAGATATTATTAAATGTATTATATTATGATATATAATACTTATTCATCCTTTATAGATTTATAGTTATACTAGAATTCTATATATTTATTTATTTATTTATTTTTAACTTAGGTGTTCCTACTTTTGTTGAACTAATTCTAAGTCCACAAGACCCAGCCTCTAGAGACACTGCAGAGATAAATCACTAGTCGCATAATCAAACCACTCGTCAGATACCCTTAAAGTCACTGCAGAGATAAACCACGAGTCGTGCAATCAGACCACCCGTCAGATCCTAGTCTTCATGTGCCCACTAGAGATCCAATCCAATCTTCCATACAATCTCGCCTCCAGTCATGTATTTCTTGTATATATATTATACTGAAGGATAGAGTTGATGATTCTCTATGTTCTTGTCTCTTTCTATTTACTCTATTATATTCCTTAGAGGTAAGCAATACATTGTTCATGTGAGGATACGTCTGATTTTACAATACGTTATGAGTACGAGTGCTCTGTATAACATGGATGAATAGTAGCGGTGATTGTTGTATACCAATTCTCGGTGAGTGTATGGCCGTCCAGATGAATTTTCTGAGGAGATATATACTTTTTCCATCTATCCAAAAGCTCGGATTCGAGATTGCAAAGCATATCGATACGTTCGAGATTGTAGCCATCAAAATTGAGAATAAGTAACAAGACTAAGCATTTCCATCAAAAAAAAAAAAAAAAACACTAAGCATCCTCAACTTCTTCACGAGGCCAACATTGGTGTGAATGGCAAATTATTGGGTGGACCATGACCTACGTAGTTGTGTGGACCATGAATACAAATTACACTTTTAATTTATTAAAAATACATTTTATTTGTATTGAATGTACATTATTTAATAATATATAAAAATAATGTATTTTTAGTACTCAAATAATATATTTTATGTATATAAATAATGTATGTTTAATTTTTTTTTTAAAGAGAAAAGGTACAAATAGACCATATATTAAACTATTTGGAAAATAACAATTAAGCCATCCAACTTAAATAAGTTCAAAAATAATTAACAAACTTGACAAAAAAAACCATTAGCAGCGTAATCCAACGACGGCGAAGACAGCAAATCGTACTTCATTGCTCCTCCTCAACCGAATCTATCTCACTGGAGTGCGCTAGAGACTTGAAGCGTAGAGTAGATAGTTTCCCTAGTTAGCCTGTGCATCTGAATTCTCCAGCTCAGGTGTGTTATAGCACCCCGTACTCTATTATACTATGCTTTGGGATTTAATGAGAATTTACCTTTATTATATAAGTCTTAAAAGTTGAAAAATTTTGGGGTGTTACAATGACTGTGAAGGAGGAATCAGTTCGGGAAAAGCCCCGAGAATGCACAATTTTAAGTTCAAGGAATTCCATACTTATGTGAACAACGAAAGGGGTTTGAATACATGGAAAAACTCAAGGGATCACGTTATTAATAAGGAATATGGGAGACTTCAATTAAATATCATAAGGATCCCGCGCCCCATTCTTTCCCTCCTTAATTAAAGCTATGTTCCCCAAAATTTCCCTATGTAAGTACTTATCGGGCTTTTTAGTGAGTTAAATATATTGGTCAATTATGATTAGGACAAGTGAGCCCTTATAAGTTGAATAAAATTACTAATTGCAAGTTCCAAAATACTTTATCAAGTTACAGATATCCGAATAACGCATGTTTGATCAAATAGTTAAGCAATAATATGCAGTTCCTAACATTGTCTAAAATCAATTAGGAACGTATATGCTTAAGAAAATAAGCAAGTATGATAATCAAAGAGTGATAAGCAACAAAGCAGGTAAAAGCATGCAAGGACATAACAAATTCCTAGGGCCAGTATGTGGAATGAAGAGTACCTTGATGTGATAAGCGAAGGGGGAAATTCTTTAAATTAATGTGGGGTAAAGTGGGGCGGTTATGTGATGATAGGTAGGTTCGCAATCTCACCGCGCGTCCTAAGATTCCTGAATCCTATGTTCCTAAATACCTAGAGTTCAAGCATAATATCCTAAAGTCTGGTCTTAAGAGTCTTATCCTAGGGTCAAACTTAGGCTCTGATACCAACTGTAAGACCCCGAAATTTTGAAACTTTTAAAACTTATATAATAAAGCTAAATCCTCATTAAATCCCGAAATCAAACATAAGAGTATGGGGTGCTATGCCACACCTGAGCTAGAGAACTCAGGTGCACAGGCTAACTAACTAAAATCCTCAAATAATGTCAATACATAAGCATGGCACGCAGGCCGAAAGGGAAACTAGCTACTCTACGCCTCGGATCTCTAGCATGCTCTGGGATCTACTCATCTGTGCCTGAAAGCCAAATATATCTGTTCAGCGAGAGATGCTGGTAACCCACTTCAACGCGTTGAAATACAATATAGGTATATATATAGATATAGATATAGGAAAACCATTTTGAAGCAGGAAGATATATACTTAGGAGACTGTGGCTTTAAAATCAGGGATAGACTCAGCAAATAGGGACAAGCACATTAATCAATGATAAACAGTTAAGTAGAGATAACATCATAAGGAATATGCATCTAAGGTCACAGATTCAATTCAAACACATCATCATTCAAGTATCATTCATATCACATAATCATTGATGGCGCCACAGGACCAATCGCATGCCCCGAACATTAGGGTTAATGCGTATAGCATTAACACGGCCCCGCAGCACCTTACCTCAGTACCGCGGTACGAGGGGAGTTGATCTCAACCAACCCTTTGAGAACCGCCGACGAAATCAATGTCGGACCACGATCCGACACACCGCTGACGCGCCCTGTCGGTGGACCGCGATCCCCTTTACAAGGGGGGACTTACGACCCTACACACCGTTGATGCGCACAATCGGTGGACCGTAGTGGATCAAGCCCGACACACCGCTGAGCTAAACTCAGTCGGTGGGCAAAGATGCTCGGAGACTACGACCCTACATACCGATGTCCCATCACTCGGCGGATCGCAGCCAGTCGAGCCCTACACACCGCCTGATTACTGAGGTCGGTGGACTACAGCTTTCCTCGGCTTGTTGGCCCTACACACCGCCTGGCGCGTCCCGGTCGGTGGGTCATATCACCGAGGCCCGTGTGGACCTTCAGTCCTATATATAATCTTTATATACCTGACCGGTCTCTACCAGCCTGGTTAACAGTTGGGATGGTTCTCAGCCCATTCAACTGCCCGTATAGTGGACCTCAGTCCTATATAATATTTATATACCTGACCGATCTTAACCGGCCTGGTTAACAGTTGGGATGGTTCTCAGCCCATTCAACTGCCCGTATAGTGGATCTCAGTCCTATATAATATTTATATACCTGACCGATCTTAACCGGCCTGGTTAACAGTTGGGATGGTTCTCAGCCCATTCAACTGCCCGTATAGCCCACTTGATCTTAACCAAGTTGGGGTCATGTATCACGTAACACAGAATAGCACATAATAACACATAATAGCATATAGGGAAGGTGGAGACATATAATTAAGCTTACGTGTGATCATTCACATACTAAGAATTGTCCTAAGGGGTTCATACGACTTCCACTTAGGTCAACGGGTTACCTATTCGACTAGCATGCGGTTCCTAAGAGTCATTTATCCTACGAACGGTTCCCGAAACATCAAACTAGACCCATGCACGACAAACGGGGTTCGTTGGGACACCACGGGGAATGGGGAATATCAAACGGGGAATGGACCAGCGGGTAGCCGGTGGGTGAGGGATCACCCGCCGGAGATCACTACTCGGCAGCGGGTTGTCGGCGGGCGGACGCCTGCCCGCTGCCTGGCGGTGATCTTCGGGCAGCGGGTAGGTGGCGGGTACCCCTACCCCCCACTGACTCATTTATCACAATTTCGTCCCGGGATCCTTTGTGGAACCCGAAACCCTGCTTAGACACTTTTAAACGCAATTAACGACACCACGTAGTCAATTAATGGATCAAAAGCAAGAATCACGTATAACTCATCCTATCACGACTTCTAAACATAAACAACACCCGAACATGCGAATTCCCACCCGAACATAAATCAAGAACGTCACAATACAAATTCCCAATCCGACCTAGGGTTCTAATCCCACCCAAATCATCAAGAACATATTTTATCTTTAACATCAAGAAAATATCAAGATTCGTCAAGAATCATCACATCATAATCAGGAACTTCCTTTTAACATCAAGATCATCAAGATTATCAAGAAAGTATATAAATCATCTTATCAATCATCGAGAACATAACATAATTATCATAGAAGAATTCAATCGAGACGCAAGAATATAGAGGGAGGCCAAGGAAGGAGATTATAGCGAAGAAAATAGGTTTTGTTGAGACATGGGTTACCTCTTAGCCTTAATTAATCATTCCTTGGCTATTAAGGTTCTTCCCTAAGATTTCCATCCGTTTTGATCTCCCTAGGCTTGGTGGTGGGGAGTCCCTTGGGAATTCTTGTGTGGTGATATCTATTGTGGTGTGACTTCTAGGTGTCTCCTATGTCCTTATATATATTTAGGAGTCCTAATTAGGGTCTGAATGGTATGGGTTTACTAATTCTATTCCTTATAGGACTAAGGACTTGTTTTAGGGATAAGGGCCCATGGTCCATGGTGGACCTATATTAATTAATTAAAGAGAATCCTAACCATAATCTGAATAGTAAATGTATATTTTCTTTATTCCTAATAGATGTGTAGGCCTAGGATTCCTAATTAGGATCTGATTAGTAAAATGTTGACTTTCTTTATTTCTAATAGGCTTTTGACTCTAGTTTAGGCAAGGGTCCACGATCCGTGGTGGACCATATTAATTAATTAAAGGAATTTCTAATCAAATTAAATCCTTTTTAATTATAATTAATGAAATTAATTAAATAATTAATCCGGGATTAAAGGCCGTAACACGGGGTGTTACACTCTCCCCCCCTTACAATAAGCTTCGTCCCCGAAGCTTGGTAATCATTTTGGGGTAGAGAGCCCGAATTAGTATAGTAGTTTATAAGGAAAGTATTATATGGGAAGTATGTACACATACACATATAGATTCACTGGGTTTGTGCCTGACTATTGTGCTGACAAAATGCACCAAATTACAAGGTCACGAATATGAACACACAATATGTATGTTTTACGGGTGGCTAATACATAACATAGAAGTTTTACACATGGTCATGATTTTTATTTAATTATTTTATAATGATTTAACATATAGGATCACAAGTTGTACCGATCGTATAATTATTTATGTACCTAAATGATAGGCAAATACCATGCGGGTGCAGATTTGTATAGCCTCATAATTATTATAAAGTATATATGCACATATATTAACACATGCGAACCTCATTTACGAGTGGATGCAGACGTTTAATTATGTAGTGTGGTATGTTGTGAGCCTAGATGCCATATATGTAGGATCTATGTCTAATCTTTGTGCTTAGCAGATTATACCAAATATTCACAGTTACGAAACATCAAGCCTAATATGTATGATAATTAACTATTTATGTTATATACGAAACCTGCAAGTTGGCATGCCTATATGTGTTCAATCGTAATTATGCTAAACATGCAATTTCTTAAGTCTATGGGCATAGAGTGTTAAGGCACATAGCCCTATTTTAAGACTTAAATAATAACTAGTCCTATGGAAATCATAAAGCACACATATGTATTGTTTCACATGTTAGTCTAGTGCATGATTATCAATTAAATTCACATACTTAATATCGTGGCATAACCAAACTTTTGTCATGTAAATTCAGGAAGGTCATAAATCATATAATAATTAGTCAAATAGCGAAAATTAGATTCGGAGGAAAAGATTGTAAGTAATTAGGAGGAAAGACTCTTGCTTCTTATGGGTTAAATAAATTCTGGGGAGACAATAGAATTAGAATCTTTATTTTGTATTCCATGGATAACGGCGGGTGATCACATAACAAGTATTGGCACTTATATGCAGATTGCTTGTAATTAATAATATTATATATATGCATAGTGGGATGCCTTATAACATACCTTTTTGTCTAGCATGCGTGTATATGTACACGAGTGTGTGTTTTGATATAAACATGCGGGCTATGTGATTTGTCATGCAACACATATGAAAAATATAAGTTTCCACCTATAATTTGCATACAATTATTCTTTAATACGTATGAGTAAGATAACCTAGGTTCACGAGTACTAAAAGTTTTATCTTGAGAAATCTTGACAGAATGTAATCACACAAGTACTTAGGAAAATTAGTTTTCTCTCAGTGATAATTAGGTTTTAGGTAGGCGTAATTTTTTTTTTTTTTTTTTTTTTTTTTTTTTTTTTTACCTCTAGAAGCCTAGAATATCTGAACAACTTTAGAGTTGAAGACCCTTGATTGCTAATTCCTAAATTAATTGATGACCTGATGATGAGGCTAGAGTTTTTAATTATTTAGGGAAGGTAGGAGTGGTAACAGGGAGGTCATGCGAGGGGGAAAAGTAGAGTTTATGGTTATCTCAGGACATGTGTATGTATATATATATATATATATATATGTATATATATATATATATATATATATATATATATATATATATATATATATATATATATATATATATATATATATATATATATATATATATATAGAAGAGCGCTCATATGCGGCGGGGTCTTACGGTGCGGCGGTGCGGTCAAATTCCAGAATACACCAATAGTGTTAACAATATGCACCAACAGTGTAATAAAAACACACCCCAACGAAATGTAATAAAACATCACAAAATACACCACAGACTCAAAAAAACACACCATATAACTCACCACCCCCAATGGTGTATTTCCGAACAGTGTATGGTGTTTTTACTCACACCTAATGGTGTGTGTTTGGTGATGCAGGGCTCTGTTTACTCTGTTTTCTGTGGTGTATTTCCTAACGTTGATGGTGCATATTTGGTGAACTATTGGTGTTGCTGCACTGTAAGAAATAACCTCACCGGAAGACACTGCCGCACCTGAACCCGCCTCTATATATATATATATATATATATATATATATATATATATATATATATATATATATATATATATATATATATATATAAGAGTGATGTAATTTGTACGGAATAATATTTCAAGGTTAGGATATGCTAAGGGCAAACCCATAGATGTATATAAGATTATCGTGGCTAGGGTACATGTGTGTGGTTTGGGCTAGGGATATTGTTGTATGTAATATGACTGTAACAATTTATATGGATACGTACGAATAAGGGAGGATGTTCTATAGGTTCATAAGTTTACTATATATATATATATATATATATATATATATATATATATATATATATATATATATATATATATATATATATATATATATATATATATATATATATATATTTTGTTATTGTTGGTGCATATTGTTAACACTGTTGGTGTATTATGGAATTTGACCGCACCGCCGCACCGTAAGACCCCGCCGCATATGAGCGCTCTTCTATATATATATATATATATATAAAAGAGCATGTAGGGACGTACCTTATATGGCGCAGCTATGGAAGGTTTAAGATTAAGCAAGGTGATTAGGGTTAAGGTGTAATAATAATAATAATAATAATAATAATAATAATAATAATAATAATAATAATAATAAGCATTAAAAAAAAAATAATAATAATAACAATAACAATAACAATAACAATAACAATAACAATAATAATAATAATAATA
Organism: Ipomoea nil; assembly: GCF_001879475.1. Classification (NCBI taxonomy): domain Eukaryota; kingdom Viridiplantae; phylum Streptophyta; class Magnoliopsida; order Solanales; family Convolvulaceae; genus Ipomoea; species Ipomoea nil. The sequence goes on along the minus strand of NW_017619207.1, from coordinate 4,408,869 downwards.
ATAATAATAATAATAATAATTTTGGTGTAAGTGTAGCATATGAATGTAAATGTGGATTTACTACATACTTTTAGGAATGTATATATATATATATATATATATATATATATATATATATATATATATATATATATATATATATATATATATATATATATATATATATATATAATAGAAGTTTTAGGGGAATATATTTAGAATAGTAGTGGTATACCTATTTATGTATAAATATTTGTATAGGGGGTCCTTATCTTAGTGGTAAAAGGGTTCTAAACAAGGTATTGGAAGCTTGTAGTCTATTATGCAACATGGACCAAAGTCTAGTGGGATAGTTTTAAGATAGTTTGGGGACGAAATATATTTTTCCAAGGATAATTTCTAGATGGCCACTTGTTTTAGGTATTTACCAGTCTCACTCATATTGACTTTCGGGTCGAAACTTAATACGTAAAGGTATCCGAGGTTTTAGATTTCTAGAAATAGAATTGGTCTCTATAATTTCTATGTAACATATAAACAAATTAATTAGGAAGGTAATTCGACTTTCATGTTCAAACATTAGATTGTTATCTATATGTTAAACACATACGAAGTATCAAGGGAGACACACAAAGGCATAATGGATCAATAAAAACGAGAAGTCGTGAAAACATACCGGACCAGTGGGCGCGAGGTGGGCGGTCGACCGCTTGTTAAGTCCCCACTGGGATGTGGTAGTGGGCACGTGGTGGGTGGTCGACCTCCTGCCAAGGCCCCACTGGAACATGACTGTAACACCCCGTGTTACGGCCCTTAATCCCGAATTAATTATTTAATTATTCCATTAATAATAATTAAAAAGGATTTAATTTGATTAGAAATCCCTTTATTAATTAACGTGGTCCACCACGGATCGTGGACCCTTGCCTAAACTAGAGTCATAAGACTATTAGGAATAAAGAAAGTATATCTTTACTATTCAGATTATGGTTAGTATTCTCTTTAATTAATTAATATGTTCCACCATGGACCATGGACCCTTATCCATAAAACAAGTCCTTAACCCTATAAGGAATAGAATTAGTAAACCGAGTACTCCTAAATATATATATATATATATATATATATATATATATATATATATATATATATATATATATATATATATATATATATATATATATATATATATATATATATATATATATATACATACATATATATATATATATATATACATACATATATATATATATATATATATATATATATATATATATATATATATATATATATATATATATATATATATATATATAAGGACATAGGAGGCACCTAGAAGTCACACCTCAAAAAATATCACCACACAAGAACTCCCAAGGGACTCCCCACCACTAAGCCTAGGGAGATCGAAACGGATGGAAATCTTAGGGAAGAACCTTAATAGCCAAGGGATGATTAATTAAGGCTAAGAGGTAACCCATATCTCAACAAAACCTATTTTCTTCACTATAATCTATTTCCTTGGCCTCCCTCTATATTCTTGTGTCTTGATTGAATTCTTCTATGATAATTATGATGATTGATAAGATAACTTATATGCTTTCTTGAGAATCTTGATGACCTTGATGTTAAAAAGAAGTTCTTGATTATGATATGATGATTCTTAACGAATCTTGATATTTTCTTGAAGTTGAGAATAAAATATGTTCTTGATGATTTGGGTGGGATTAGAGCCCTAGGTTGGATGGGGAATTTTTATTGAGGACGTTCTTGATTTATATTTTGGTGGGAATTCGTATGTTCGGGTGTTGTTTATATTTAGAAACCGTAATAGGTTAAGTCCTACATGATTCTTGCTTTTGATCCGTTAATTGCTTGTGTGATGTCGTTATTTGCGTTTAAAAGTATCTAAGCATGGTTTCGGGCTCCACAAAGGACCCGGGACGAATTTATGATGAATGAGTCAGTGGGGGGTAGGTGGGGGTGGGGGAACCCACCACCTACCCGCTGCCCGGCAGCGGGCAGCCGGCTACCCGCTGCCTGGAACAGCGCCTACCGGCGGGTGACCCCCACTCACCGGCTACCCGTTGGTCCACACCCCACCCCCGGGTCCCCGGCTTCCCCGTTTGATGTTCCCCGTTCCCCATGGTGTCTCAACGGACCCCGTTTGTCGTGTCTGAGTCTAGTTTGGTATTTCGGGTACCATTCGTAGGTTAAATGAGTCTTAGGAATTGCATGCTAGTTGAATTGGTAACCCGTGGACCTAGGTGGAAGTTATATGTGCCCTTAGGAATTATTCTTAGTATGTGAATGAACACATGTAAGCTTAATTATATGTCTCCCCCTTCCCTATGTGAATTATGTGTTATTATGTGCTATTGTGTGTTACGTGGTGCATAACCCCAACTAGGTTAAGATCAATTGGGCTATATGGGCAGTTGAATGGGCTGAGAACCATCCCAACTGTTAACCAGGCCAGTTAAGATCGGTCAGGGATATTAATATAGGACTGAGGTCCACTATACGGGCAGTTGAATGGGTTGAGAACCATCCCAACTGTTAACCAAGCTGGTAGAGACCGGTCAGGTATATAAAGATTATGTATAGGACTGAAGGTCCACTTGGGCCTCGGTGATATGACCCACCGACTGGGACGCGCCAGGCGGTATGGGGCCAACAAGCCGAGGAAGGTTGTAGTCCACCGACCTGAGTAATCAGGCGGTGTGTAGGGCTACGGCTGGTTGTGACCCACCGAGTGGTGGGACATCGGTATGTAGGACCGTAGTCTTCGAGGATCTTTTTCCCACCGACTGAGTTTAGCTCAGCGGTGTGTCGGGCTTGATCCGTTACGGCTCATCGATTGTGCGTATCAACGGTGTGTAGGGTCGTAAGTCCCCCCTTGTAAAGGGGATCGCGGTCCACCGACTTGGCGCGTCAGCGGTGTGTCGGATCGTGGTCCGACGTTGAGTTCGTCAGCGGTTCTCAAAGGGTTGGTTGCGATCAACTCCCCTCGTACCGCGGTACTGAGGTAGGTTGCTGCGGGGCCGTGTTAATGCTATAGGCATTAACCCTCATGTTCGGGGCATGCGATTGGTCCTGTGGCGCCATCGATGATTATGTGATATGAATGATGATCGGATGATGACGTGGATTGGAATTGAGAAGTGGCTTGTGACCGTAAATGCGTATTCCTTATGATGTTATTGTTGTTGTCTGATGTACTTATCCCTATTTGCTGAGTCTATTCCTGGTTTTAGAATTAGTGTCTCTTAAGTATATGTCTTCCTACTTCGAAATGATTTTTTGTATATATATATATATATATATATATATATATATATATATATATATATATATATATATATATATATATATATATATATATATATATATATATATATATATATATATTTATATATATCTATCTATCTATCTATCTATCTATACTATATTTCAACGCGTTGGAGTGTGTTACCAGCATCTCTCGCTGAACAGATATATTTGGCTTTCAGGCACAGAGGAGTAGACACTGGAGCGCGCTAGAGACTTGAAGCGTAGAGTAGATAGTTTCCCTTTCGGCCTACGTGCCATGCTTATGTATTTACACTATTGAGAATATTAGTTAGTTAGCCTGTGCACCTGAGTTCTCCAGCTCAGGTGTGGCATAGCACCCCGTACTCTATTATACTATGCTTTGAGATTTAATGAGAATTTACCTTTATTATATAAGTCTTAAAGTTGAAAAATTTCGAGGTGTTACAGTTGGTATTTGAGCCTAAGTTTGACAATAGGATAAGACTCGTAAGACCAGACTTTAGGACATTAGGCTTGAACTCTAGGTATTTAGGAACATAGGATTTAGCAATCTTAGGACGCGCGGTGAGATTGTGAGCATACCTATCATCACATAACCTCCCCTCACTTTATCCCTCACTAATTTAAAGAATTTCCCCCTTCGCTTATCACATCAAGGTAAGGGTACGACACACTAACTCTTCATTCAACATACTTACCCTAGAAATCTGTGATGTCCTTGCATGATTTTACCTGCTTTGTTGCTTATCACTCTTTAATTACCATACTTGTTTATTTGCCTAAGCATATGTGTAACACCCCAGATCTTCAGGATATTTAAAACTTATAAAATAAAGGTGAAATCTCGTTGAATCCCAAAACATAGTACAAGAGTATGGGGTGCTATGCCACACCTGAGCTAAAGAACTCAGGTGCACAGGCTAACTGACTAATATCCTCAAATAGTATCAGTACTAAATCATGGCACGCAGACCGAAAGGGAAAAACTATCTAAGCTACGTCCAAGCTTCTAGCGCGCTCCAGTGAACTACTCGTATGTGCCTGAAAGCCAAATATATCTATTCAGCGAGAGATGCTGGTAACCCACTCCAACGCGTTGAAATACAATACATATAGAGATATATATAGATATACAAAAACCATTTTAAAGCATGAAGATATATCCTACGAGACTCTAGCTTTTAAAACCGGGAATGACTCGACAGATAAGGCTAGACACAAGCAACAGTTATAACAAGCGTATACAATCCCCAACAGGCAAGACAGATAAAGCTGAGCACAATTAATAATCATAACCCAACATAAACAATCCCCAGCATAGATCCCATAGTCACATCCCCCAATATACTCATAACACCACTCATCCACATCTCATCACATAACATACTTTGTTGGCGCCACAGGACCAATCGCATGCCCATACATGAGGGTCAGCGCATATAGCTCTGACATGGCCCCGCAGCACCCTGCCCCGTCTCACATTACGGAGGAGTCGATCGCAACCGACTAATGAACCGCAGCTCTATATAATATTTATATACCTGACCGGTCTTTACCAGCCTGGTTAACAGCCTGTATGGTTCTCAGCCCATCCGACTGCCCGTATAGTGGAACTTAGTCCTATATCTATTTATATACCTGACCGGTCTCTACCAGCCTGGTTAACAGCCGGTATGGTTCTAAGCCCCCCCGACTGCCCGTATAGCCCGATTGATCTCAACCAAATCGGGGTATCATGCACACATAACACATAGCAAGCACATGCAACCCACATTAACACATTGGGAAGGGGGAGAAAACGTATAACAAAACCTATGCGTGATCCTTCACATACTAAGAATGGTCCTAAGGGGTTCATACTCCTTTCACCTAGGTCAACGGGATACCAATTCAACTAGCATGCAATATATAGGACTCATACAACCTACGAACGGTACCCGAAACATCAAACTAGACATAGACACGATAGACGGAGTCCGTTGGGACACCACCGGGGTCGGGGAAACATCAAACGGGGATGTCGGGGTCCCAAGTGTGGGAATTTCCAGCGGTTAGCCGGTGGGTGGGGGGCCACCCGCCGATAACACTGTTCCGGGCAGCGGGTCGCCGGCGGGCAGCTGCCTGCCCGCTGCCGGAACTGCCTCTTTTGACCGCGGGTAGGTGGCGGGTCCCCTACCCCCACCTACCCCCCACTGACTCATTAACACCAAAAACGCCCCGGGAACCTTCATGGAACCCGAGACCATGCTTAGACACTTTCAAACGCAATTGATAACACACGTAGACAATTTAACGGATCAAAATCAAGAATCAAACGGCACATAACCTATCATGCTTTTCTAGACATAATAAACACCCAATCATGCGAAATCCCACCCAATATACCAAGAATAATACCATACGAATCCCACGATATAACCTAGGGTTCTAATTATTTTTAATCCAACAAGAATACGATTCGTCCTCTAATTACAAGATTCGGTAGGAATATCACATAAGCATCAAGACCGCCAACAAGAACATCAACCTAGGGTTCTAATTACCTTTTTATCAACAAGAATACGGTTCGCCTTCTAATTACAAGATTCGATACAAATAACACATAAACATCAAGCACGCCATACAATTATCAATAACACCATATGATCATTAAGAACTCCACGTAATCGTTAAGAACACCATGGTTATCAAGAATCTCCCGATGTCAAGATTACCCATGGAATTATCCCATCAATCATCAATAATAACATCACAAATCATCAATACACAATAATATGGGGAAAACCTACGGGGGAAATCATAACTATGAAAATAGGTTTTGTTGAGACATGGGTTACCTCTTAGCCTTAATTAATTCCTCGGCTATGAAGGGTCTTTCTTTAAGCTTTCTTGCTTTCTTGATTTCTTCTAGGGGATTCTTGGAGCTCTTTGGGGCGGTGGGGCGTTTATTGTGGTGGGGGATTTCTAGGTGCCTCTTAAGTCCCCTATTTATATATTTAGGAGTCCTAGTTAGGAACTAATATTATGGGCTTGCTAATTCTATCTCTTTTGGGACTAAGGATTGGGTTTAGGGATAAGGGCCCGTGGACTATGGTGGGCCTTTCCTAATTAATTATGGTGATTTAATTCTTTCTTTTGGGTAATTGATTAAATGATTTAGTTGATCTTAGGGGTCGTAACACGGGGTGTTACACTCTCCCCCCCTTATGAGGGGCTTCGTCCCCGAAGCCCGGTGTATTAATCCATTCTTTCACCCCCAGGCATCCCGCATCTTGGCCTCCTGGTTAGGAATGTGGCCCCACGTTTTGCCTTAGCTGGGGTAGACTGGATTTCTGGTGGTGTTGTGATAGAAGGGTTTTAGGTCTACCTCGGTCTCTTGCTCCTGAGCTGGATGCCCCGCGAGTGCCCAAGGTGGCCTCGATTGCTGCCACCCTCTGGTCTAGTGCGCGTGTCGTACGGATCAAGGATGAGAATCCTTCCTCCATGATTTGGTTTTGCCGGTTGAGCTGTGCGAGTATGCGTTCATTGATTGAGCCCTCGTTTTACTTCCTTGGATTTCCTCCCGATCGTGGTTGCACTGTTGGGTTGGGCTCGTCATCCTCCTCCTGGTCCTCATTTCCCTCCAGAATTCCGCAGTCTTGCATTGCCCGTTTGAGCTTTTTGTTGGAGATGTCTAGTTGGTCGACCAGTTCTCTTCGCTCATCCTCGGGTTTTTGGCAGATTTCTTCGAGGGTGAGGTATTGTCCTCCCTCGGTGTAGTAGATGTTATTGCGGCGTAGATTTTGGGCGTTAAAGACCATGCCATTTGCGGTCTTGACCTCGGTGTGGCTTAGATCCACCCCCTTTTTCTCCATGATCCAACTCAGGATCATCCCGTAGGTTAGGCTAAGACGGTTGTTTGTCTTGCAAAACTCCATGTGTTTTAGCATGAGTGCCAGCAGGTTGAACTTGATTTTATGTTTCAGTAGATAGGCAAAGGTGCACTCTAAGCTCCCGACGTCCTTGCTCTTATTATTGGTGGGCAGGAGGCTATCGGTTACAATCATAACCAATATCTTTTGCTCCGCCGATAGCCACTTCCGGTTGGGTCGCGTGGCCGAGGTGAACCCGTCCTCTTTCCCGAGTAGGTACCCGAGGTAGTCCTTGTACCCCGTGTGTTGGGTATCGATCCACCCTTTTCGGTCGTAGTTTGCCACACCTGTGGTGGTCAATTTCAAGAGTTTGGCCAAACGGCCTTCGGAAAGCACAATTTCCTTGCCACGGACCTTGGTGGTGATTTCTACCTTGTCACCTCGTTTGGTGGCCACAAGGTGTTGGTAGAATTCTTTCACCAAGTCGGGGTATGTATCCCCTTTGATGGCGAGGTAAGTGTCTAAGAGCCCTTGATGTTTAAGCATGTCAACCAATTCCGGAGAGAATTGGTCGGGTTCAAGTGCTTTACCTCCGATTACGGTGTAATCGGCATTGCTCCACTCCGGGGTGCGGATTCCGAGGGGTTTCTTTGGCATTGGGGTGCTCGTTTGTTGGTGACGTTTTCCGGCGGTTCCTTTTCCGGCGAGACGGCGGTGGTTTTCCGGTGAATTCCCGGTGGCAGTTTTTCTTTGTTTTTCGTGGGAGACGACGGCGAGCGGCGTTTTGGCGTTGGTCCGGCGAGGGGAGGCGACGACGTGCTGGTGACGACAGCCTTGTGCGTTCAGTGTTGCGTGGCAGCGGGTTGCTGCCGGGTGCGTCGTGGGCGACGGGGGCGGTCCGCTGGGGCGGTGGCGCAGCGGCGTGGCGCTGGCGGGCGGTGGAGATTCGTTGGCGGTGGCGTTGGGTGGTTGCCGGGTCCTTTGGGTGGGGCAGTGTGGTGTGAGAGGGAGAAGGAAATAATGGGGAAGGAGAAGGGGAGGAAGAAGAAAGAGAAGGGTTTTTGATTTGGGGATTTTGTGGGTTTTAGGGATTTTGTGGGGTTTTAATAAGGTAGTGTTCCCTTGAGGTTTCAAGAAACACATTTAGCCTAGTGGTCAAGACCTTGGTCTTGTAAGTGGGAGGTTAAGAGTTCAATTCTCATTGGTGACATTAGGCTCTTTGATGATGGGGCCCTTGTCTTTTTCTTATTTCGATTTCTAGTGGTGAGGTTTGGCTAGTTTGTATAGTTTTTTTTTTTTTTTTTTTTTTTTTTTTTTTTTTTTTTTTTTTTGTTCTACCCCTCGTAAATAGAATCGAATTTCGAACTAATCTTTTATTTATAATATTTCCAAGTAATTAAGCTAAGTAAGTAGTTCTACCACGAAGGTGATTACAAGAAATTGCCAATCTAACCTAGGCAGAATTCGTCTTCTTGGCTTTCTCCTACGGGGTTTGCGTGGTCCTCGTCTTCTGGGCTCAGGTTCCCTTCCTCGAGATTGCCCTCGTTCCCGAGGTCGGCTTGGGTGCGGCTCATGACGAATATTTTTTCGGGAGCGCCGTAGTTTCCTTGATGAGCGGTGCCCCCATGTTGTCCCATGGTGGTAGTGCGTGGTCTTTGGGGTTGGGTGCAAAGGAAGGCCTTGTGTCCTTCCTCTCCGCAGTTGAAGCATCGCAAGGGTTTGCCTATGCAATCCTTGCCTCTATGGTTCTTGTTGCATTTTGGGCAAGGAAAGCCCCTGGCGCTAGCGTCGTTGTTCCCCAAAGGTAGCCTTTGGTTGGTCAGGTTGCCTGGCCTCGTGTTGGCGTCGCTTCTTGTTCTTTTTACTGGTGGGTCCCCTCCTCCGGGGTTCCTCTTTCGCATTTGCTCCTGAACCCCGCGTTGGAGTAGTTGGATTCGGTAGAGATTAGCGGCACTGGAGTAAGCCTCGTTGAGAGTCCGAGGTCTGCTTACCACTAGTGCTTTTCGGGCTTCAAAGTTGAGGCCCGATACGAATCTCTCTATTTTGGTTACCTCGGTGGGGACAAGTTCGGGTGCGAAGCGTGCTAGTTCAAGGAATCGTTTGTGGTATTCCATAACGGTAGCTGTCCCTTGTTTCAGATGGAGAAACTCCTCGTACATGGATGCTCTCATGTGTGTTGGATAGAACCTCTCTCGTAGTCGCGTTTTGAGTTGTTCCCAGTTGAACCCCGGTTCTTGTTGGTAAGTGGGACCCTCGTGGATCCACCAGAGATCGGCCTCGTGTCCGAAGTAGAACGAGGCTATCTCCACGCGACGTTCTTCTGGGCATTCCACTAACCCGAGAATTTTGTCAAGGGTTCGGATCCATTCTTCCAGGATTATGGGATCCTCCTCTCCTGAGAACGTGGGTGGTCAGTGGTTAGAGACTTGTCGGGCGAAGTTTGCGTTTGCGTTCGACGGAGGTGGTGGGGGCCTGTCGTTGCGGAGAGCCACGTCGCTTAGTGCTTGGGCGACTTGTGTTAGTTGTTGTAGCGTTTGGGTTAGGGGGTCGTGCGCGGCGGGTTCTGGAGTCCTTGATTGTCTTCTGTTGGGTGCCATGTTGTCGTCTTCCTGGGTCAATGTTTATAAGAACGTTAAATTGGGGCTTGGTGTCTTTCTTTAGGGGAAAGTTTTTCTCCAGGTAAGGGAGGTTATGTGTAGGTTTCACAATCTCACCGCGTGTCCTAAGATTCATGAATCCTATGTTCCTAAATACTTAGAGTTCGAGCCTATCGTCCTAAAGTCCGGTTTTAAGAGTCTTATCCTAGGGTCAAACTTAGGCTCTGATACCAACTGTAACACCCCAGATTTTCAGGATATTTAAAACTTATAAAATAAAGGTGAAATCTTGTTGAATCCCAAAACATAGTACAAGAGTATGGGGTGCTATGCCACACCTGAGCTAGAGAACTCAGGTGCACAGGCTAACTGACTAATATCCTCAAATAGTATCAGTACTAAATCATGGCACGCAGGCCGAAAGGGAAAAACTATCTAAGCTACGTCCAAGCTTCTAGCGCGCTCCAGTGAACTACTCGTCTGTGCCTGAAAGCCAAATATATATGTTCAGCGAGAGATGCTGGTAACCCACTCCAACGCGTTGAAATACAATAGATATAGAGATATATATAGATATACGAAAACCATTTTAAAGCATGAAGATATATCCTACGAGACTCTAGCTTTTAAAACCGGGAATGACTCGACAGATAAGGCTAGACACAAACAACAGTTATAACAAGCGTATACAATCCCCAACAGGCAAGACAGATAAAGCTGAGAACAATTAACAATCATAACCCAACATAAACAATCCCCAGCATAGATCCCATAGTCACATCCCCCAATATACTCATAACACCACTCATCCACATCTCATCACATAACATACTTTGTTGGCGCCACAGGACCAATCGCATGCCCATACATGAGGGTCAGCGCATATAGCTCTGACACGGCCCCGCAGCACCCTGCCCCGTCACACATTTCGGAGGAGTCGATCGCAACCGACTAATGAACCGCAGCTCTATATAATATTTATATACCTGACCGGTCTTTACCAGCCTGGTTAACAGTTGGGATGGTTCTCAACCCATTCAACTGCCCGTATAGTGGACCTTTGTCCTATATAATATTTATATACCTGACCGGTCTTTACCAGCCTGGTTAACAGCCGGTATGGTTCTCAGCCCATCCGACTGCCCGTATAGTGGAACTTAGTCCTATATAATATTTATATACCTGACCGGTCTCTACCAGCCTGGTTAACAGCCGGTATGGTTCTAAGCCCACCCGACTGCCCGTATAGCCCGATTGATCTCAACCAAATCGGGATATCATGCACACATAACACATAGCAAGCACATGCAACCCACATTAACACATTGGGAAGGGGGAGAAAACGTATAACAAAACCTATGCGTGATCCTTCACACACTAAGAATGGTCCTAAGGGGTTCATACTCCTTTCACCTAGGTCAGCGGGATACCAATTCAACTAGCATGCAATATATACGACTCATACAACCTACGAACGGTACCCGAAACATCAAACTAGACATAGGCACGATAGACGGAGTCCATTGGGACACCACGGGGGTCGGGGAAACATCAAACGGGGAAGTCGGGGTCCCAAGTGTGGGAATTTCCAGCGGGTAGCCAGTGGGTGGGGGGCCACCCGCCGGCTGCCCGCCGGTAACACTGTTCCGGGCAGCGGGTCGCCGGCAGGCAGCTGCCCGCCCGCCGGCTGCCCGCTGCCGGAACTGCCTCTTTTGACCGCGGGTAGGTGGCGGGTCCCCTACCCCCACCTACCCCCCACTGACTCATTAACACCAAAAATGCCCCGGGAACCTTCGTGGAACCCGAGACCATGCTTAGACACTTTCAAACGCAATTGATAACACACGTAGACAATTTAACGGATCAAAATCAAGAATCAAACGGCACATAACCTATCATGCTTTTCTAGACATAATAAACACCCAATCATGCGAAATCCCACCCAATATACCAAGAATAATACCATACGAATCCCACGATATAACCTAGGGTTCTAATTATTTTTAATCCAACAAGAATACGATTCGTCCTCTAATTACAAGATTCGGTAGGAATATCACATAAGCATCAAGACCGCCAACAAGAACATCAACCTAGGGTTCTAATTACCTTTTTATCAACAAGAATACGGTTCGCCTTCTAATTACAAGATTCGGTACAAATAACACATAAGCATCAAACACGCCATACAATTATCAATAACACCATATGATCATTAAGAACTCCACGTAATCGTTAAGAACACCATGGTTATCAAGAATCTCCCGATGTCAAGATTACCCATAGAATTATCCCATCAATCATCAATAATAACATCACAAATCATCAATACACAATAATATGGGGAAAACCTACGGGGGAAATCATAACTATGAAAATAGGTTTTGTTGAGACATGGGTTACCTCTTAGCCTTAATTAATTCCTCGGCTATGAAGGGTCTTTCTTTAAGCTTTCTTGCTTTCTTGATTTCTTCTAGGGGATTCTTGGAGCTCTTTGGGGCGGTGGGGCGTTTATTGTGGTGGGGGGTTTCTAGGTGCCTCTTAAGTCCCCTATTTATTTATTTAGGAGTCCTAGTTAGGAACTAATATTATGGGCTTGCTAATTCTATCTCTTTTGGGACTAAGGATTGGGTTTAGGGATAAGGGCCCGTGGACTATGGTGGGCCTTTCCTAATTAATTATGGTGATTTAATTCTTTCTTTTGGGTAATTGATTAAATGATTTAGTTGATCTTAGGGGTCGTAACACGGGGTGTTACAATATGTTCCTAATTGATTTTTAGACCAAGTAAGGAACTGCATATTATTGCTTAACTATTTGATCAAACATGCGCTATCTGGATTTCTGTTACTTGGTAAAGTATTTTGGAACTTGCAATTAGTAATTTCATTCGGCTTATAAGAGCATACTTGTCCTAATCATAATTGACCAATATAGTTAACTCACTAATAGCCCGATAAGTACTTACATGAGTTGCATGGGGGTAAATTTTGGGGAACATGGCTTTAATTAAGAAGGGGATGAATGGGGCGTAGGATCCTTATGATATCTAGTTGAAGTCTCCCATATTACTTATTAGTATCATAATAACGGGATCCTTTGAGTTTTCCATGTATTCAAACCCCTTTTGTTGTTCACATAAAGTATGGAATTCCTTGAAACTTATAATTGTGCATTCTCGGGGCTTTTCCCGAGGAGATCCCTCCTTCACAATCATGTTCTAGTGGGGCCTTGGCAAGAGGTCGACCACCCACCATGTGCCCACTGCCACATTCCAGTTGGGACTTGACAGGCGGTCGACCGCCCACCTCGCGCCCACTGGTCCGGTATCTTTTCTTGACTTCTCGTTTTTATTGACCCATTGCGCCTTTGTGTGTCTCCCTTGATACTTCCTATGTGTTTAACATATAAATAACAATCTAATGCTTGAACATGAAAATCGAATTATCTTCCTAATTGACTTGTTTATATGTTGCATAGAAATTCTTGGGACTAATTCTATTTCTAGAAATCTAAACCCTCAGATACATTGCGTATTAAGTTTCGACCAGAAATTCAATCTGAGTGAGACCAGTAGAAACCTAAAACAAGGGGTCATCTAGAAATTATCTTTGTAAAATATGTTGCGTCCCCAAACTATCTTAAAAATATCCCTCTAGACCTTGGTCCATGTTGCATAATAGACCACAAACTCCCCATACCCTGTTTAGGACCCTATACCACTAAGATAAGGACCCCCCCCCCCCCCCCCCAAAACAAACATTTTTACATAAATCGGTACATCACTACTATTCTAGATATATTCCCCTAAAACTCCTATTATATATATATATATATATATATATATATATATATATATATATATATATATATATATATATATATGGTACACTTACACCAAATTGTTATTATTATTATTATTATTATTATTATTATTATTATTATTATTATTATTATTATTATTGTTATTATTGTTATTATTATTATTTTCATTTTTATTACACCCTAATCCTAAATCACCTTGCCTAATCTTAAAAATGGTTGCGTCATGTACGTACGGTACGTCCCTATACGCTTAAATCTATATATATGTGTGTGTATAAACTTGTGAGCCTATAGAACATCCTCCCCTATTCATACGTATTCTTATAAATTGTTACATTATATACAATAAATCCCTAGCCCCCAAACCATACACATGTACCCTAGCTACAATAATCTTACGCATACCTATAAGCTTGCCCTTAGCATATCCTAACCTTGAAATATCATCCTGTACAAATTACATCACTATTATATATATACATATATATACACATATCCTGGGATAGCCCTAATTCTACTTTTCCCCCTCGCATGACCTCCCTGTTACCGCTCATACCTTCCCTAAATAATTAAAAACTTTAACCTCATCATCAGGTCGTCAATTGATTTAGGAATTAGCAACCAAGGGTCTTCAACTCTAAAGTTGTTTAGGTATCCCGGGCTTCTAGAGGTAAGATTTATACCTACCTAAAATCTAATTACCACCAAGATAAAACAAATTTTCCTAAGTGCTTGTGTGATTAAATTCTCAAGGTAGAACCTCTAGTACTTGTGAACCTAGACTATCTTACTCGTAATTACTAAAATATTTGTATGCAAATTGCATGGTCCAAACTATAGGTCGGAATTTATATTTTTCATGTGCATTACATGTCAAATCACATAGCTCACATGTTTACGTTAAAATACACCCTTACCCGCATTTGTGTATATATACAAAGCATGTTAGACAAAAACTGTATGTTATAGGACATCCTACTATACATATATGCAATATTATTAGTTACAAACAATCTGCATATAAGTGCCAATACTTGTTATGTGATCACCCACCGTAATCGATGGTATACAAAATAAAGATCCTAATTATATTGTCTCCCCAGAATTTATTTACCCCATAAAAAGCAAGAACCTTCCTCCTAATTACTTATAATCTTTTCCTCAGAACCTAATTTCCGCTATTTGAATAATTGTTATATGATTCATGACCTTCCTGAATTTATATAACAAAAGTTTAGTTATGCCACGATACTAAGTACGTGAATTTAATTGTTAATCATGCACTAGAATAACATGTGGAATAATACATATGTGTGTTTTATGATTCCATAGGACTAGTTATTATTTAAATACTCAAAATAAATCCACATACCTTCACACTCTATACCTATAGACTTAAGGAAATCGCATATATAGCATAATTACAATTGAAGACATATAGGCATGCCAACTTGCAGGTTTTGCATATAACATAAATAGTAAATTATCATACATGTTAGGCTTGTTATTTCGTAACTATGAATATTTGGTATAATCTGCTAAGCACAAAGATTAGACATAGATCCTACATAAACGGCATCTAGGCTCACAACATGCTACACTACGTAATTAAACGTCTGCATCCATTCGTAAATGAGGTTTGCCTGTGTTGATATATGTGCATATACACTTTATAATGATTATGTGGCTATCCGAATATGCACCCGCGTAGCATTTGCCTCTCATTTAGGTACATAAATAATTATATGATCGGTACAACTTGTGACCCTATATGTTGAATCATTATAAAATAATTAAATGAGGGACATGCCACATGTAAGACTTCTATGTTATATATCAGTCACCCATAAAACTTACATATTGTGTGTTGCATATTCGTGACCTTGTTATTTGGTGCATTTTGCTAGCACAATAGTTAGGCTCAAACGCAGTATATTTATATGTGTATGTGTATATATTTCCCATATAATACTTTCCTTATGAACTACTATACTAATTCGGGCTGTTTACCCCAAAATGATTTCTAAGCTTCGGGGACGAAGCTTCTTGTAAGGGGGGAGAGTGTAACACCCCGTGTTACGGCCCTTAATCCCGAATTAATTATTTAATTAATTCCATTAATAATAATTAAAAAGGATTTAATTTGATTAGAAATCCCTTTAATTAATTAACGTGGTCCACCACGGATCGTGGACCCTTGCCTAAACTAGAGTCATAAGACTATTAGGAATAAAGAAAGTATACCTTTACTATTCAGATTATGGTTAGGATTCTCTTTAATTAATTAATATGGTCCACCATGGACCATGGACCCTTATCCCTAAAACAAGTCCTTAACCCTATAAGGAATAGAATTAGTAAACCCATACCATTCAGACCCTAATTAGGACTCCTAAATATATATATATATATATATATATATATATATATATATATATATATATATATATATATATATATATATATATATATATATATATATAAAGACATAGGAGGCACCTAGAAGACACACCATAATAAATATCACCACACAAGAACTCCCCACCACCAAGCCTAGGGAGATCAAAACGGATGGAAATCTTAGGGAAGAACCTTAATATCCAAGGGATGATTAATTAAGGCTAAGAGGTAACCCATGTCTCAACAAAACCTATTTTCTTCGCTATAATCTCTTTCCTTGGCCTCCCTCTATATTCTTGTGTCTTGATTGAATTCTTCTATCATAATTATGATGATTGATAAGATGTTAAAAAGAAGTTCTTGATTATGATATGATGATTCTTAACGAATCTTGATATTTTCTTGATGTTGAGAATAAAATATGTTCTAGATGATTTGGGTGGGATTAGAGCCGTAGGTTGGATTGAGAATTTGTATTGAGGACGTTCTTGATTTATATTTTGGTGGGAATTCGCATGTTCGGGTGTTGTTTATATTTAGAAACCGTAATAGGTTAAGTCCTACATGATTCTTGCTTTTGATCCGTTAATTGCTTGTGTGATGTCGTTATTTGCGTTTAAAAGTGTCTAAGCATGGTTTCGGGCTCCACAAAGGACCCCGGAACGAATTTATGATGAATGAGTCAGTGGGGGGTAGGTGGGGTGGGGGAACCCACCACCTACCTACTGCCCAAAAGGGCGCTGCCCGGCAGCGGGCAGCCACCGGGCAGCCGGCTACCGCTGCCCGGAACAGCGCCCACCGGCGGGCAGCCGGCGGGTGACCCCCACCCACCGGCTACCCGCTGGTCCACACCCCACCCCCGGGTCCCCGGCTTCCCCGTTTGATGTTCCCCATTCCCCATGGTGTCCCAACCGACCCCGTTTGTCGTGCCTGAGTCTAGTTTGGAATTTCGTGTACCATTCGTAGGTTAAACGAGTCTTAGGAATTGCATGCCAGTTGAATTGGTAACCCGTGGACCTTGGTGGAAGTTATATGTGCCCTTAGGAACTATTCTTAGTATGTGAATGAGCACATGTAAGCTTAATTATATGTCTCCCCCTTCCCTATGTGAATTATGTGTTATTATGTGCTATTGTATGTTACGTGGTGCATGACCCCTACTTGGTTAAGATCAATTGGGCTATACGGGCAGTTGAATGGGCTGAGAACCATCCCAACTGTTAACCAGGCCGGTTAAGATCGGTCAGGGATATTAATATAGGACTGAGGTCCACTATACGGGCAGTTGAATGGGTTGAGAATCATCCCAACTGTTAATCAGGCTGGTAGAGACCGGTCAGGTATATAAAGATTATGTATAGGACTGAAGGTCCACATGGGCCTCGGTGATATGACCCACCGACCGGGACGCGCCAGGCGGTATGGGGCCAACAAGCCGAGGAAGGTTGTAGTCCACCGACCTGAGTAATCAGGCGGTGTGTAGGGCTACGGCTGGCTACGACCCACCGAGTGGTGGGACATCGTTATGTAGGACCGTAGTCTCCGAGGATCTTTGCCTACCGACTGAGATTAGCTCAGCGGTGTGTCGGGCTTGATCCGCTACAGCCCACCGATTGTGCGCATCAACGGTGTGTAGGGTCGTAAGTCCCCCCTTGTAAAGGGGATTGCGGTCCACCGACTGGGCGCATCAGCGGTGTGTCGGATCGTGGTCCGACGTTGAGTTCGTAGGTGGTTCTCAATGGGTTGGTTGCGATCAACTCCCCTTGTACCGCGGTACTGAGGTAGGGTGCTGTGGGGCCGTGTTAATGCTATAGGCATTAACCCTCACGTTCGGGGCATGCGATTGGTCCCGTGGCGCCATCGATGATTATGTGATACGAATGATGATCGGATGATGACGTGGATTGGAGTTGAGAAGTGGCTTTTGACCGTAAATGCATATTCCTTATGATGTTATTGTTGTTGTCTGATGTACTTATCCCTATTTGCCGAGTCTATTCCTGGTTTTAGAACTAGTGTCTCTTTAGTATATGTCTTCCTGCTTCGAAATGATTTTTTGTATATATATATATATATATATATATATATATATATATATATATATATATATATATATATATATATACTATATTTCAACGCGTTGGAGTGGGTTACCAGCATCTCTCGCTGAACAGATATATTTGGCTTTCAGGCATAGAGGAGTAGACACTGGAGCGCGCTAGAGACTTGAAGCGTAGAGTAGATAGTTTCCCTTTCGGCCTGCATGCCGTGCTTATGTATTTACACTATTGATAATATTAGTTAGTTAGGCTGTGCACCTGAGTTCTCCAGCTCAGGTGTGTCATAGCACCCCGTACTCTATTATACTATGCTTTGGGATTTAATGAGAATTTACCTTTATTATATGTCTTAAAAGTTGAAAAATTTCGGGGTGTTACAATGACTGTGAAGGAGGAATCACTTCGGGAAAAGCTCCGAGAATGCACAATTTTAAGTTCAAGGAATTCCATACTTATGTGAACAAAGAAAGGGGTTTGAATACATGGAAAAACTCAAGGGATCACGTTATTAATAAGGAATATGGGAGACTTCAATTAAATATCATAAGGATCCCGCGCCCCATTCTTTCCCTCCTTAATTATAGCTATATTCCCAAAATTTCCCTATGTAAGTACTTATCGGGCTTTTTAGTGAGTTAAATATATTGGTCAATTATGATTAGGACAAGTGATCCCTTATAAGTTGAATAAAATTACTAATTGCAAGTTCCAAAATACTTTATCAAGTTACAGATATCCGAATAACGCATGTTTGATCAAATAGTTAAGCAATAATATGCAGTTCCTAACATGGTCTAAAATCAATTAGGAACATATACGCTTAAGAAAATAAACAAGTATGATAATCAATGAGTGATAAGCAACAAAGCAGGTAAAAGCATGCAAAGACATAACAAATTCCTAGGGCCAGTATGTGGAATGAAGAGTCAGTGTGTTGTACCCTTACCTTGATGTGATAAGCGAATGGGAAATTCTTTAAATTAATGTGGGGTAAAGTGAGGGGCGGTTATGTGATGATAGGTAGGTTCGCAATCTCACCGCGCGTCCTAAGATTCCTGAATCCTATGTTCCTAAATACCTAGAGTTCAAGCATAATGTCCTAGAGTCTGGTCTTAAGAGTCTTATCCTAGGGTCAAACTTAGGCTCTGATACCAACTGTAACACCCCGAAATTTTGAAACTTTTAAAACTTATATAATAAAGCTAAATCCTCATTAAATCCCGAAATCAAACATTAGAGTAATGGGTGCTATGCCACACCTGAGCTAGAGAACTCAGGTGCACAGGCTAACTAACTAAAATCCTCAAATAATAGACCTGTCAATTATCGACACGACCCGTTAACACGACACGAAACCAGACACGAAAATAACGGGTTAGTGTTTAGTCTTAACATGTCCCGGGTTGTTAACGGGTTGACCCGTTATAGACCCATTATGATTCGTGTCTTAACGGGTTAACCCGTTGAACCCGCTAAGAACCCGTTTAACCCGTTAATGTTATCGTGTTAACCCGTTTATACGAACCCGTTTACACGAACCTGTTTATAACCCGCTAAGAATCATTCTTATAATGTTATTTTACTTATTAAGAATTAATATAAAAGGAAATTAAAAATTAAAACCCTAAAAGACTTAGAATTTGGAAAGTTCTGATGCTCTATTTTTATTTAGTTATTTTTATTCTATAAAAAATTTATTCACGTGAGGGATTTAGATGCTTTCACAATTCAGATTTTAGTCTTTAGGCTTTAATTTTTAAAGAATGCGTGAAGGTTGAAGCTTAAATTGTCAAACCATTACTCCAGAGTCCAGATCACCAAATACTTCTTGTAGGTTGAAGCTTAACAAATAATCTAATACTTTGATCGTCACTTACGGTAAGTTCATAATACTTGTGATCTTTTATGTTTAATTTCTTTGTGTATAATATTATAAAGTTGCCATCTGCATTTGCAAACTGTATTGTATATATTATATGTATGCGAACTATATTGTATATATTATTATGTCTGCATTTGCAAACTGTAATATATTTAGTACAAATAATATCATAACATTAATATGTAATAAATCTGCCTGCTACTGTGTATAAATGTATATTATATATTATAGATTTAAATATTGGGAGTTTTAGAATTTTACCAACTGCTACCGTTTATAATTTATATTATATATTATAGATTTACATGTTTAGAGTTTTAGAATTTTACATGCTTTCTGCTACTGTTTATAAATTTATACTATATTTCACAGGTTAGGACAACTGGAAATTGGAGATACTACTAATATGAATGTTGAAATTGAAGATCGAGATGATTGTGTAGAAGTTGGAGAAGAACAAAAAGATCCACAAAAGTCATTGAAACGCAAAAGGAAGTTGAGATCACAGAACCGATTTGAACGTGATTATAGAAGATATCATGAATATGATTGTGGAAGAATTTATTACATCAGGATGAATTATTGATGTTCAACAATATGTAATTTAAATTTTATTGTGTTTAATTTTGTTTTAAAATATCATTATGGACTTCTTTAATTGTGATTTTTGGATATTATTTCATCATTTTATGAAAGTTATGAGTTGAATATTTTGTTAGTTTGTTTGATGTATTGAATTGTAGGTTCTATTTTTTTATAATATATATATATATATATATATATATATATATATATATATATATATATATATATATATATATATATATTGAATAATTGAATATGTTTAGTGGGTTTAAACGGGTTTCGTGTCAAATCGTGTTGACACGACCCGAAACCTATTAACAGAACGTGTCTATCGTGTCAACCCGTTTAACCCGTTTACAAATCGTGTTCGTGTTCGTGTTCAGAATTTTAACCCGTTAACCTTAACGTGTCGTGTCCGTGTTTAGTCTTATCGTGTTCGTGTCGTTATCGTGTTGACCCGTTAACGAACCCGTATACACGAATTGCCAGGTCTATCAAATAATGTCAATACATAAGCATGGCACGCAGGCTGAAAGAGAAACTAGCTACTCTACGCCTCGGATCTCTAGCGCGCTTTGGGATCTACTCATCTGTGCCTGAAAGCCAAATATATCTGTTCAGCGAGAGATGCTGGTAACCCACTCTAACGCGTTGAAATACAATATAGGTATATATATAGATATAGATATAGGAAAACCATTTTGAAGCAGGAAGATATATACTTAGGAGACTCTGGCTTTAAAATCAGGGATAGACTCATCAAATAGGGACAAGCACATTAATCAATGATAAATAGTTAAGTAGAGATAACATCATAAGGAATATGCAACTAAGGTCACAGATTCAATTCAAACACATCATCATTCAAGTATCATTCATATCACATAATCATTGATGGCGCCACGGGACCAATCGCATGCCCCGAACATGAGGGTTAATGCTTATAGCATTAACAAGGCCCCGCAGCACCCTACCTAAGTACCGAGGTATGAGGGGAGTTGATCACAACCAACCCTTTGAGAACCGCTGACGAACTCAACGTAGGACCACGATCCGACACACCGCTGACGCGCCCAGTCGGTGGACCGCGATCCCCTTTACAAAGGGGGACTTACGACCCTACACACCGTTGATGCGCACAATCGGTGGACCGTAGTGGATCAAGCCCGACACACCGCTGAGCTAAACTCACTCGGTGGGAAAAGATCCTCGGAGACTACGGCCCTACATACCGATGTCCCATCACTCGGTGGATCGTAGCCAGCCGTAGCCCTACACACCGCCTGATTACTCAGGTCGGTGGACTACAGCCTTCCTCGGCTTGTTGGCCCTACACACCGCCTGGCGCGTCCAGGTCGGTGGGTCATATCACTGAGGCCCGTGTGGACCGTCAGTCCTATATATAATCTTTATATATCTGACCGGTCTCTACCAGCCTGGTTAACAGTTGGGATGGTTCTCAGCCCATTCAACTGCCCGTATAGTGGACCTCAGTCCTATATAATATTTATATACTTGACCGATCTTAACCGGCCTGGTTAACAGTTGGGATGGTTCTCAACCCATTCAACTGCCCGTATAGTGGACCTCAGTCCTATATAATATTTATATACCTAACCGATCTTAACCGTCCTGGTTAACAGTTGGGATGGTTCTCAGGCCATTCAACTGCCCGTATAGTGGACCTCAGTCCTATATAATATTTATATACCTGATCGATCTTAACCGGCCTGGTTAACAGTTGGGATGGTTCTCAGCCCATTCAACTGCCCGTATAGCCCACTTGATCTTAACCAAGTTGGGGTCATGCATCACGTAACACACAATAGCACATAATAACAATATAACACATAATAGTATATAGGGAAGGGGGAGACATATAATTAAGCTTACGTGTGATCATTCACATTCTAAGAATTGTCCTAAGGGGTTCATACGACTTCCACTTAGGTCAACGGGTTACCGATTCGACTAGCATGCGGTTCCTAAGAGTCACACTTCCTACGAACGGTTCCCGAAACATCAAACTAGACCCAGACACGACAAACGGGGTCCGTTGGGACACCACGGGGAATAGGGAACATCAAACGGGGAAGCCGGGGACCCGGGATGGGTCATGGACCAGCGGGTAGCCGGTGGGTGAGGGATCACCCGCCGGCTGCCCGCGGGAGATCACTGCTCGGCAGCGGGTTGCCGGCGGGCGGACGCCTGCCCGCTGCCCGGCGGTAATCTTCGGGCAGCGGGTAGGTGGCGGGTACCCCTACCCCCACCTACCCCCCACTGACTCATTTATCACAATTTCGTCCCGGGATCCTTTGTGGAACTCGAAACCATGCTTAGACAGTTTTAAACGCAATTAACGACACCACGTAGTTAATTAATGGATCAAAAGCAAGAATCACGTATAACTCATCCTATCACGACTTCTAAACATAAAAAACACCCGAACATGCGAATTCCCACCCGAATATAAATCAAGAACGTCACAATACAAATTCCCAATCCGACCTAGGGCTCTAATCCCACCCAAATCATCAAGAACATATTTTATCTTTAACATCAAGAAAATATCAAGATTCGTCAAGAATCATCACATCATAATCAGGAACTTCCTTTTAACATCAAGATCATCAAGATTATCATGAAAGCATATAAATCATCTTATCAATCATCGAGAACATAACATAATTATCATAGAAGAATTCAATCGAGACGCAAGAATATAGAGGGAGGCCAAGGAAGAAGATTATAGCGAAGAAAATAGGTTTTGTTGAGACATGGGTTACCTCTTAGCCTTAATTAATCATTCCTTCGCTATTAAGGTTCTTCCCTAAGATTTTCATCTGTTTTGATCTCCCTAGGCTTGGTGGAGGGGAGTCCCTTGGGAATTCTTGTGTGGTGATATCTATTGTGGTGTTACTTCTAGGTGGCTCCTATGTCCTTATATATATTTAGGAGTCCTAATTAGTGTCTGAATGGTATGGGTTTACTAATTCTATTCCTTATAGGACTAAGGACTTGTTTTAGGGATAAGGGCCCAAGGTCCATGGTGGACCTATATTAATTAATTAAAGAGAATCCTAACCATAATCTGAATAGTAAATGTATACTTTCTTTATTCCTAATAGATGTGTAGGCCTAGGATTCCTAATTAGGATCTGATTAGTAAAATGTTGACTTTCTTTATTTCTAATAGGCTTATGACTCTAGTTTAGGCAAGGGTCCACGATCCGTGGTGGACCATATTAATTAATTAAAGGGATTTCTAATCAAATTAAATCCTTTTTAATTATAATTAATGAAATTAATTAAATAATTAATTCGGGATTAAAGGTCGTAACACAAGGTGTTACAGTATATCACCCTCGAGGAGATTTGCCTTAAACCCGAGGAGGAGCGAAGGGAATTGGTTGACCGATTGGACATCTCCAACAAAAAGCTTAAAACGGGCAATGCAAGATTGTGGGGGACTAGAGGCCGGGAAGTGAGGAACAGGAGGAAGATAGCGAGCCTAACCCACCGGCACCCGCACGAACAGGAGGAAACCCAAGGGGACAAAATGAAGAATCTATCCATGAGCGTATCCTCGCACAGCTCACCAGGCAAAACCAAATCACGGACGAAGGGTTCTCGTCCTTAATCCACGCGACACGCGCTTTAGATCAGAGGGTGGCAGCAATCGAGACCATCCTGGGCACTCGCGGGGCATCCAGTTCAGGAACAGGAAACCAAGGTAAATCCGAACCTTCCAATCACCACGTCACCAGAAATCCAGTCTACCTCAGCAAGGACAACACGTAGGGCCACGTTCCTAACCAGGAGGCCAAAATACGGGATGTCCAGGGTTGAAAGAGTGGGTTAACGCACCCCCAAAGCCTCTTGTAAGGGGGGAGAGTGTAACACCCCGTGTTACGACCCCTAAAACCAATTAATCATTTAATCATTTACCCAAAAGAAAGAATTAAATTACAGTAATTAATTAGGAGAAGGCCCACCATAGTCCATGGGCCCTTATCCCTACAACCAAGCCCCTTGTCCTAGAAGGAATAGAATTAGCAAGCCTATAGTATTTGGACCCTAATTGGGACTCTTAGGTATATAACTAGGGGACATAGGAGGCACCTAGAACCCACACCACAATAATCTCTCACCACACAAGAAGTTCCAAGAATCCCCCTAGGAGAAATCAAGAAAGAAGGAATCTTAAAGAAAGACCCTTCATAGCCAAGGAAATTAATTAAGGCTAAGAGGTAACCCATGTCTCAACAAAACCTATTTTCCTTGCTATAATTATCTTCTTTGGCTTCTTCTCTACGCTTGTGTCGTGATGAATCGTTTATAATATTCATGATATGGTCTTGATGATTGATGGGATGATTTTATGTGTGATCTTGATAATCTTGATGATGATAAGAGGTTCTTGATGATTATGTGATGTTCTTGATAAATCTTGATGTTTCTTGGTATTAAAAAGATGAACTATGATTTTGATAACTTGAATATGATTAGAGCCCTAGGTCAAATTGGGGATTTCGTATTGTGTTATTCTTGATATAATTGGGTGGGATTTTGCATGTTCGGGTGTTTATAATGTTAGAAATCATGATAGGATGTGTGCTATTTGATTCTTGCCTTTGATCCATTAATTGTCTACGTAGTGTCATCAATTGCGTTTAAAAGTGTCTAAGCATGGTTTCGGGTTCCACAACGGATCCCGGGACGTTCATTGTGATAAAGAGTCAGTGGGGGGTAGGGGGACCCGCTGCCCGAAGTGGACGCCGTCGGCAGCGGGCAGCCGGCGGGCAGGCGACTGCCCGCCGGGCACCCGCTGCCCGAAGACTTGTCGCCGGCAGGTGGTCCTCCACCCACCGGCTACCCGCTGGAATTTACCCACCTTGGGTCTTCGGCTTCCCCGTTTGGTGTTTCCCCGACCCTCGTGGTGTCCCAACGGACTCCGAGTATCGTGCCTAAGTCTAGTTTGATGTTTCGGGTACCGTTCGTAGGATAAATGAGCCTTATATATCGCATGCTAGTTGAATTGGTATCCCGTGGCCTAGGTGAAAGAAGTATGAACCCCTTAGGACTATTCCTAGTTTTTGGATGACCACGCACAGGTTTCTTTATACGTTTTCTCCCCTTTCCCAATGTGTTAATATGAGTTGCATGTGCTTGCTATGTGTTATGTGTGCATGATACCCCAATTTGGTTGCGATCAAATTGGTTATCCCTGAGCTGCGGTTCAGAAGCTGGCTGCGGTCAGAATTACACTCTCGGGCTGCGGTCCACCGTTTGGTTGCGATCAAACGTTTTACATGATCTGAGCTGCGGTTCATATTCCTGGCTGCGGTGAGATGATCACTCTTGGGCTGTGGTCCACTGTTTAGTTGCGATCAAACATTATGATGAGCTACGGTTCATCGGTCGGTTGCGATCGACCCCTTCGTATTGCGATACGAGGCAGGGTGCTGCGGGGCCGTGTCAGAGCTATGTGCGCTGACCCTCATGTATGGGCATGCGATTGGTCCTGTGGCGCCACCAAAGTATGCTTGTGTGATGAGATACGAATTCAATGATGACGTGAATAAGATGAAGTGAATTTGTGACCATAGGATATATGCTAGTATCTTTATATGCTTGGTTATAACTGTTAAATGTGCGTATCCCTATCTGTCGAGTCTATTCCTGGTTTAAAACTAGTGTCTCTTAAGTATATATCTTCTTGCTTCAAAATGATTTTCGTATATCTATATATATCTATCTATAATGTATTTCAACGCGTTGGAGTGGGTTACCAGCATCTCTCGCTGAACAGATATATTTGGCTTTCAGGCACAAATGAGTAGACACTGGAGCGCGCTAGAGATTTGGAGCGTAGAGTAGATAGTTTCCCTTTCGGCCTGCGTGCCATGCTTATGTATTGACATTATTGAGGATATTAGTTAGTTAGCCTGTGCACCTAAGTTCTCTAGCTCAGGTGTGGTATAGCACCCCGCACTCTTATGTTATGTTTTGGGATTTAATAAGAATTTCCATTTATTATATAAGTCTCAAAAGTTTTAAAATTTCGTGGTGTTACAGCCTGTACCTTTAGTACAATGTCCGGGCACAACTGGTGCCAATCTCCAACAATTCATTACCACCAATCACAATCTCATCATCATCATCATCATCATCATCATCATCATCATCATCATCATCATCATCATCATCAGTCACACCAGCAATTGAGCAATGACCACGATACTCATCACCATTCAATCAATCAACACATAATCAAATAACAATCAAGACACAACAAGAACGAAACGTATTACACATAAATTCCTAGAACGATACCCAAAACATCAAACGAGACTCATACACGACAAATGGGATACAACGGGACACAATAGGACACGGGGAAACAACAAACGGGGAAAAATCGCGACCCATGCCGGGTTTCCAGCGGGTGGGTGGCGGGTGGAGGACCACCCGCCGGCGGCAACACACCATTACAGCGCTGCCCGTTGGAATAGTAACATGGGCAGCGGGTAGGTGGTGGGCACCCCTGCGCCACCTACCCCCCACTGGCTCACAAGTAACATTTTGGTCCCAGGATCTCTCGTGGAACCCGAAACCATGTCCAGACACATTCGAACACATAACGACAACACCACGTATTCAATTAACGGGATTAAACCAAGAATTACACCAAATACGTTCTAACATGATTCCTAAACATGCCAAGACTCCACATTAATCACATAACGGTTCAGGAACATCCAGAACAACAAGAACATCAAGAAATCTATATGCAAAGTCCTACATACAAGTCCTAGGCTAGACTCAACACCCGGTCATGCATAATCCCACCCAAATATGCCAAGAACATCATAATACGAAATTCACGATATAAACCCTAGGGCTCTAGATATAATTAAAATACGAGATCATACATATAATCAATCACAATATCAAGAACATCAAGATTATCAAATAAGCACAATATAAATCCTTTGCAAGGGCTCTATCAAGACTCAATCACAGAATCACATATCAAATGAGCCAACAAATAAGATATAGCAAGGAAAATAGGTTTTTTCGAGACATGGGTTACCTCTTAGCCTTAATTAATCCTCCCTTGGCTATTAAGGTTCTTCCTCTCTCTGATTGATCTCCCTAGGCTTGGTGGTGGGGAGTCTCCGGGGAATAATTTCGTGTAATACAATTATGGGTGGTAAGGACTCTAGTTGCTTTCTAATCCCCTATTTATAGAGTTAGGATTCCTAATAAGAGTCTAAATATTAAAGACCTATGTTTCTATTCTTAATAGATTTATAGACCTAGGATTCTTAATTAGAATTTGACTGGTGAAGGGTCTACTCTCTTTATTCCCAATAGGCTTAAGGCTCGGGTCCACGATTCATGGTGGACCACATTAATTAATTAAAGGGAATCCTGTCTAAATTAAATCCTTTTTAATTATTATTACGGAATTAATTAAATAATTAATCCAGGATTAAAGGTCGTAACACGGGGTGTTACATAAACCCTTGTTGTGATGATTATGTTGGGACAGTGGACAGTGTGGGGATCTTTTAATGGATTGAGATGATGGATTGATGTGATGGTTATACCATAATCGGGTCTTTGACCCCGCGAAATCTCTAATCGGGTCTATGACCCCGCGAATCCATAATCGGGTCTTTGACCCCGCGTATTTAATTGATGACTGGGAACCCTCCACACTGATCCACTTGGAATCGAGTCACTGAGATTGACTCCGCGGTATTTGGTTGATTGGTTGTCCCTGTGAGGACTTGGTACTTGAGATTGATGTTGATTGTGTGATTATATTGAGAACTGGAATATACTTGATTGTTGTGATTGATCTATCTCTCTCTTATTGTTCATAACTCTTCGTTGATATCTCTTGATTCGGTCTCATTGTTGACAACCTCGTGGTATATCGTCTTATTGTTGAGTATGTATCTCGTGTGGTTTTGAATTGATTCTATTCTCTATCTTTTACTGAGTTAGAGTTGGTTAGTGATGTATACTTATGTATTCCCAAGTCACAAAACTATTTTGTGTATGAAATGTATATTTATGTATCTTTACACATAGGAGTGGGGTTACTTAGCATTTCTCGCTAATCCTTTTAAAAATGATTTCAGGTATGGAGTAGTTTAGCTTATGAGAGTGCGGTAGTTGGAGTCTAGCTTCTACCTTATATTTAGATCTTTTGTTTAGCCTTAGCTAATTGGCCTGTGAGCCTTATATTAGACACTTATGATATTTTGATAGATTTTGACTAGTTTCCCTATTTTATTATGATATTCATGTTTGAGGACTAGACTTGCCTGTGCATATGGGTTGAGCTAACCTAAATGTGGCATAGCATCCCCGTTAAATTGATTTAGCTTCCGCACATTATTTATAGCAGTTAGACTTTGTTTACCTATCTTTGCCAAGTTAATGCTTTAAGTTGTGATTAGAAATCGGGGTTGTTACAAAAACGCCTTGGCCACACCGTTCACTAAGGACGTAATGGCTGAGCCTTTACCTAAAGATTTCCATTTCCCGACCATCAAACCCTACACAGGGTCGGCGGATCCTGGGGATCATCTTAACAGATACGAGGCCGTCATGATGATGATCGGAGTAAACAACACCATCATGTGTCGCGCATTCTGCGCAACTCTGGACGGTCAGTCCCAAGACTGGTTCGGGTCCATATCGGAGGAATCCATCCCCACATTTGCGATCCTAACGAAGAGGTTCTTATCACAGTTCGCCGAGAGTATGCATCGAAAGAAACAGTTCGCAGATCTATGCTACTTAAAACAACAAAGTTTGGAGACATTGGTAGAGTACCTGAGCAAATGGAAGAAGGAGGCCATGGGGGTGGCTAACTTCGATGACAAATCGGCCATCCCGTTCTTCAAAAACAACCTCAGGTCCGACCCTTTCCACAGCGACCTCCTCCGGAATGAGCCGACGAAGTACGTGGAGCTGATGGACCGTGCGTCGCGGTATGCCAATGCAGAGATAGATGAGAGGAGGAAGAATGAGAAGGAGGAAGGTCGAGGTTGGAGGGACAAAGCGCCCCAATCTCAACAGGACCACCACATGTTAAGGCTACCACGCCGCGATAGGGGTCCTCGACTAGCCCCTTGCGGTAGTTGACCCCGTTGACTCAGCCTGTGAGTGTCATTTTGGACCATGCAGGGGATATGGGCATCATGGAGTTCCCTGATGAGTGCATGAAAATCTCCTCCAAAGCCGACCCCAAGAAGTATTGTCGCTTCCATCGGCAGCATAGACACGAGACAGACGAGTGTATGGTCCTCAAGAGACAAATCGAAGAGCTCATCCAGCAAGGGTACCTCGGCTAGTACGTTAAAAGGTCGGGGCATGACCAGGGCCAACCTCCTAGCAACGTTTGGAAAAAGAAGGGTGGTTTCGGACCATCCTCCTCTGGCCAGCGTAAGAGAAAACTTGGCCGACTCACCGCGGAGGAGGAGAAGGAGTTACACAACCC
The DNA here is from genome assembly GCF_001879475.1 of Ipomoea nil. NCBI lineage: Eukaryota > Viridiplantae > Streptophyta > Magnoliopsida > Solanales > Convolvulaceae > Ipomoea > Ipomoea nil. The sequence goes on along the minus strand of NW_017619207.1, from coordinate 4,378,849 downwards.
GCCAAAGAAACAAACTATCCATGTAATATTCGATGGTCCAGATGGAGGAGACATGCCAGCCGAGAGGAAGAAGTGGGCGCAGAGCCTGTACGTGGGGGAGGTCGTCCAACCACCACACGAGAAGAAACAAAGAAGGGAGCTATAAAGGGGTTGTCAATATAAGGAAGGGGAAACGGAAATTGGTCTAAGTGAAGGGACTCATCATCACTTGACGGGAGGTCCGAATAGTCAATGGAATCCAATATCACACCATAGTCAAAGGGTTCGGCAAAGGCTAATATTCGTTCATTGCAAACAAAAGGCACCAAATGCATAAACAAGTTCGCAAGCAATACACAACTCGTTAGAAACTCTAAAAGAGGGGGTGAAGGAATACTCACCTGACTCAACAAAGGGAGAGGAGTTGACGGGGTTGGGGAGTGGAGCGAGCCCAACCGACGCCTGACTTGGCGGTGCTTGGGCTCGAGCGATGACAGCGTCGGCAGGTGGTGGAGCAATCTGGTTGGCGATTGGATAGAGAGGTCGGCGGCGACTACCCGGCAGCGTTCTCGGTGGCGCAGCGACGTCGGCTCGGTGGGTAGACTCGGTGACCTCGGCGGCATAATTTTTAAGGCGGGAGGAAATCTTAGGAGGTGAATTTGTGAAGTAGTGTGGTAGAATGGGGGAGAAAGAGGGTATTTATATAGGAGGAGGAGGAGAATAAAAGGGGGGAAACGTATAAGCCATTTTTTGGGTCTCAAAATTCAAAATTGGTCTTGGGAAGAGGAAGACTTTATGAGCAAGAGAGATGATGTGACTTGTTGTGTGTGGGAGTGGGTTTGGAACATTTGAAGAATATTTATAGGGAATGAGGAAGAGTTGTTGTAGGATGGAGACTCCAAAAATGACAAGGATGGACTGATTTCGAATTTTATACAACATCAGACTCCTACCGTGAGAGAAGTTCTATCCGAGCACGGATTGTGATTTCAGGCACGAAACTTTGGTCCGTAATTATTGGTCGGCTATAATACTCTCTTGTTCTGATGACTTCTCGCAGCACCGAGAGTGGGGGACTGATGATGGAATAATTACGAAGCGAGTCCGGAGCGAAGTAATATGAAGCGAATAAGACCCAAAACCCGATATGACTACGCACGCGACCGGGCAGACCATGGAGGGGTCTACAACCCCGGAGTCCTCGGCCACTACCACCCAGGGGTCGGCCACCTTGGGGTCGGCTACCCCGGGGTCAGCTAGCGTGAGGTCGGCCGCTACCGGGGTCGGCCATCTCATGGTCATCGCTTGGCTGTGCTCCGAGCTTGGCCAAGGGACAGGGTACTTGTGTTGACCGAGTCTTGTGGCGACGGTTACGGTCCAGGCAGCTCCCACCGCATCCTCCGGGGTTGTTATGGCGCATTGGAGTATAATAGCACTCCTTTTGTGTCCTAATCAGACATTTTCTACCTTTTATCTAGTCTTGTCTTGTTGTTACACGATCCCTGTCTTTGAAATAACACTTTATATACGATTAATACAATATTCGTCCCCGTGACGTATATTCGTTCACTATTATCGTTATATTCATTCTTAATTCGTTTAATCCTATACTTGTCACGTAAATACATATATTCGGGTTAATTAATTTAGTCCAACCGGGTTAATATAATCCATCAATGACAATCCAGTCAGCACAAACCGGTTGTTAACCTACTAAAAATGTCAATTGTTTTTTTTTTTTTTTTTTTTTCTTTTTTTGTCTCGTTGATTATTTTTGAAGCTTATTTGAGTTTGGTGGCTTAATTGTTATTCCCCAAATAGTTCAATTGCGTATTTGTACCATTTCCCTTTTAAAAATGTATTATTTATTTATTTATTTATGGTCCACAAGAGTTGTATGGACCATGGTCCATGTAATAATGTTTGGGTGTGAGTTACGATGACGAAGAATTTAGATAATGTTGGTGTATGTAGGCAGTTGAATTGGTTTTCTTTTTACGTCGCATTTTTCTGCTATATATACATACACACACACACACACACACGCACACACACACACACACACACACACACACACACATATATATATATATATATATATATATATATATATATATATATATATATATATATATATATATATATATATATATATATATATAAAGTTATCAAACCCTAACATAGTAACATCTAATATTCTGACCTGTTCAGACTTCAGACCTCTCCGCCTCCGCCTCCTTCCTTCAATCTCTTCGAAATGGCACTTTGCATAGAGAAGAAGAGGATAAGAAGAAGCAGCGAAAGCATAAGTCCGTGAGAACTGAGAACAAGCTCCAGCCTCCATGTCTCCAACGCCTCTGCAGTCTACCCTCATCATCGTTAGTTTGCCACTGCGTTACTGCCTCAGTGTGACAAGCCAAAATTTAATTTTATAAATCCAATTTTAAGAAATTCTAAAATAGCCATTTTCACTCCATTAATTTTTTTTTTTTTAGATAAGTTGGTGTTCGAATAAATTATTTTGAGTTACCAAGTGGTTTGTGGTTTACTGGTACCTGGTTACTCCTCGAAGTGGGAGGTGAAAGGTTTGAACCTCACTTGAGGCAAGTAGTGTGTATATAGGGTCTCCCTTTTTCCTTATAATAATAAAAAAATTATTTTGAGTTACATTTTAAATTAATTCAACACCGGAACTTATTTTAATTCCAAAATCCTAAATTTTCAGGTACTTCGCGTACCAAATTTTTTTAAACTGAGAAACCTATCTGAGTGAGACTGGGAGAAATCTGAACCAAATGTTTGTTTAGAAATCATCTTTCGAAAAATCTATTTTGACCCCAAACTATTTAAAATCACCTTTCAGACTATGGTCTATGTTGCAAGGTGGACCATAAGCCTTTCAACCCCTTTGCCTGATATTTCTTTTAGCCAAGCCAAAGTACCATCTTGCCCTCCACCAATCATTGAGCATCAACCTAGGGTTTAGCACCCTATATAAACTTCACTATTCCATTGATGAATTCCTGATCTCTTTCTTTGCCTCACCAAAACCTTGTTTGCGAAGTAGAAAAAAGAACAACACAGTAAGTTTCATACACCATTCTCAACCATTTCCTCCTTGTTCTTTCTAGTTCCATTCCTTTGCTTCCAATCTCTGAGGTTTCTATCCTTAAGCTTTGTGGTATGGTTTGTTTAGGGAGTTTATGTGGTGAAGGAGGTGCTAGCTAAGTTGAGAGGAAGAAGAGATCCAAGCTAAGAGTGCAAACAACAAAAGGTATAACCCCATGGACTCCCACTTTTAAGTTTTGGCTCTGTGAAGCCTTGTTTCATAGGTATAAAGGCGTAGAAATGCTAGATTTTTGAAGTATTTGAGCTATGAGGTGATTTATTACTTGTCTATGATGTGTTGTTATTGTTTTGGATGTTTAGGATTTGTCTGAGGTTGAATTGCAGATGAGAAGAGATCATATAGTGCACAGGCAGTGTGCACTAGACCAGGCACCGGCCCCAGCCAACGGCCCAATAAGGGGACCGTTGGCTAGAGCCGTGGCCAGCCGGGCCTAGGGAACGGCCCTAGGAGAGGGCCGTTGCCTAGAGCCGGCAAGCTAGCGGCTTGAGGGGGGCGGGCCTTGCTGAGCCCCGCCCCATGGTCCGTGAGATTGTTCTTGTGCAGTGGCCGGGCCCTCGTGGCTCAGGTATGTGTCAATTCGGACCAGGTGCCATGGGCCCTTGGCTCGGTACCTCGGGGCCGTCTTGATGCACGTTTGGGCTTTGATTTCATTGAATTTGGATTAGAAATGAGCATGTTATAGTAGAATTTGTGATGAAATGCTTCATAGAATTGTTGTCTGAGTTCTCTGTTTTGGGATTTAGCTTATCTTTGCCTTCCTGATGACATTTGAGTAGTTGCATAGAGAAGCATGAACATTTTGTGAATGAGATTTGTTAGAGAAGCATGACTAGAATGTGTTCTATGTTCAATGGAAATTATAGTCTCTTATTATTGTGAAAGTATACGGAGTATGATATGATGCAAACCAAGCATGATTGTGTGTTCTTGAGAGTTCACTGTGATATATAGATTTGAAGCATGTTGTACAGTAAATTGCATTCCAAGTATATCATGTTTTAAAAGTGCATAAGTGTCCAACGTGAGCCTAAGTATTATTTTCCAAAAATCTCATTTCCATGTAGAACATCTTTATCTTGTCTTTTGAGAATGAGTTGAGAAGTGTGACACCCCGTAAATCTAAACACTAATCAAGGATTAATTAAAGAATTAATCCAAGTTTCTTTGCTAATCCATTTCTAAAAATCCTGAAATTTGATAGTCGAGGGACTAGATTTTGACTAGTCACTTAAGTCAATAGGTTGTACCTTGTGCTTCTTGAGTTGTGCCCTTGTTCCCTTGTCTTTCCAACTTTAGTAAGGTTAAATATGTCTTTTCACCTAAGATTTGTGATTCAAGCTAACCTAGCAAGACTCTCTCATTTCATTCACCTTTCCAACAAAAAAACTTAAAAACTCTAGCTTCTCTCTAAGATAGTCTAGCTTCTTCTCCAAGCAAGAAATTGAGCTTTCAAGACTTGCAAGATTTCCTACCAAGAATCCTACTTTCTCTATCTTGAGCATAGGAAATGGTAAGATCCTTAGCTTTTTGGTATTTTGACCTTCTTTTAGTTGTCTTTATCTAAAGTTAGGATCTTTGTTGTGTTTTGGTTTGTGTATAAGTTGGTGTGGAAGAGGAGCTCTAGGAAAGGCTTTTAAGGGTGAAAAGAGGAAATTGTTAGGCTACAAAGGTAACCCATTCTATACAAAACCTATTTTCTTACTTGTATGATGATTTTTGGCTTCTACTTGTGATTCTTGGGTTGATTTGTGAGATTTGATGCATGATCTTGTGGTGATGCATGTTTAGAGCTTGTTCTAAGGGTTCTCGAATGCCATTGCTTGGTTATTTCTTGGGTTCTAGTCATATTGTTGTTGTGTGTAAGATTTTGGGTGTTTTGGACTTGAACTTGGCCTTGTTATTGAAAATCCCAGAATGGATTAATGTGTACAGGAGTGTACGCGCGGGCGGAACGGTGGGCATGGGCCTACCCGCCGCTCCACCCGCGGGGAACCGGGCTTCCTGGGTGTGTGTACCCACGGGCAGAACCACGGGTGGAGGTCCACCTGTGGCCCCGCCCGTGGGGTACATTATTGGTGTCGGGCGGGGATTTGTTCCCCGTGATTCTTTCTTCTCGGTATAGATATTTTGACCTCCTGTTGTTGATTTATTGGGCTATTTGTGAGTCTTCTTGATATTTCGTGTGTCTAGAACGGTGTGATAGGAATCTAAGTAGGATTTGGTGTCTTAAATCGTGCTAAGGGTCCAACTTTGTGATTCTTTGGGCTAATGTGAGTCTTGAATGTTCTTTGGAACTAATTTTGGGTTTATCCATTTGACAAGCATACTAGTTTGATGTTGATATGCTAGTATGTGTGGTTTTTTCCTTCGTATTGAGATTGGCAACTTGTGTTGACAATCATTTGATGTCGGATGGTAATCCTTTGTTGTTGAGTATGGTCTCATGTCTTTATTGTGATCCCTTGATTGATTCCTATGCTGTGATCTTATGTAAATCGTTGTACCCTTTGTTGATACTTGATTGAGGCTATTGTTGAGCTTTCGTCTTCTTGGTAATGATGATGACCTTGTGTGACTATGATTGAGATTGGTGGTTTGTTACTTGAGCTTTGCTCACGAGTTTGGCGGTTTTGTGATCGTGAAATTAGTGGCACCCTCGTGTACTGAGAGTTCGGCGGTAATGTGGGTGGTGTAGGTGGGGGGATGACGGTTCCCGGAGGCAAAACGTTGGACTCAGAAGTACAGGGTGGCACTAGGAGGTAACGGTTGAAACTGTGATAACGCCGGGGGTAGGCTTAAGGTTGGAACAGTGCATAAGGTTGGAACTATGAAACTTGTGACATGTAGTTGTCACTGTGTGAATGTGATTTTCCTTACTTATGATCATGTCTTGATGTACTCTACATTGTGAACGGTAGGATGCATCCTGAGTTGTGTTGTCTTTCATGTTTGTGGTCTTGTTGTTATTGTGGGGATGATGATCCTCGTTTCTTTTGAGAGTGATTGATGAGTCTTGGATGTTGACTTCCTTCCTTGGTTTTGAAATGATATATATTGTATTCCCATTCCAAATGGTTTTGATTATAACTATCTATACTATGTTATTTAACGCGTATTGATGGGTTAGCAGCATCATTCACTGACCGGGTGTTGTCCCCATGTTTTACAGGTTTTGAGTAGATGCGGAGCGCGCTAGATGTTGACGCTAGATAGAGTAGCTCCCATGTTTAGACGTTTATCTTTTGTTGGCCTGTGTTCCTAGATTAGCGGCCTGTGAGCCTAGACTAGTGGCCTGTGTGCCTAGACTTATGCTACCTTTTGATGATTGATAGTTTTTAGCCTGTGCACCCATGGTTTATGGGTGTGGCATAACATCTCTTGGATTTTAATTAGTTTCCGCTGTTGTTTATCTTGATTATTAGATGTTTACCTTTTAATTTAAGTTTTAAAAATGTTGAAAAATCGGGGGTGTTACAGTTGGTATCAGAACCTAGGTTTGAGCCTAGGATGTTAAGAGTTGGACTTTAAGAAGTTAATTGTGATTTGAGACCATAAGTTGACGTTTAAGTACCTAAGTGTTTTGGACTTAGGACTTTTAAGACGCGCGGTGAGTTGTGAGTTGTTTGTTGTTTGTTGTGTTTGTTCCGTTGCTTCTGTTTAGTTTTAGCGTTCTCGTCTTTAGCGCCGGGTAAGGGTGTGTAGTTTGCTTGTGCCTACCGTAACCGTGTTGTTTCTCTAGAATCTCGTCATGTCTCCGCCTCGTCATCGTGCCCGTACCCCGGACACGCAGACCAACGAGCAGTTGGCTCAGAACCTGCAGCATCTGACCCAAACAATGCAGACGCTGAGTGACGCCTTTCTACACAACAACCCTCATCCGCCGCCACCTGCTGGGAATCAAGACGTGGGTTGCCTAGTTTCGGGGCATAGGCCACCCGTTTTCGCTGGAGAGGAAGATCTCGTGTTGCTTGAGGAATGGATCAGATCCCTGGATAAGATCTTCGTTGTTGTAGGTTGCCCAGAAGACCGCCGCGTTGAGTTGGTTTCGTTCTACTTTAGCCACGAGGCCGACCTTTGGTGGGTGCACAAAGGCCCAGCGTGCCAAGAAGAGCCTGGATTCGACTGGTCAGCTTTGAAAGACAAGTTAAGGGAGAGGTTCTACCCATCTCACGTTAGAGCGGCAATGTACGAGGAGTTCTTGCACCTTCAGCAGGGGTCGTCATCTGTGGTGGAATACCACAAGCGCTTCCTCGAGCTAGCCCGTTTTGCTCGGATGTTGGTTCCCACTGAGTTGGCAAAGGTGGAGAAGTTTGTGGCAGGGCTCAACTACGAAGCTCGGAAAGCTTTGACGGTGAGCAAGCCTAGGACGTTGAATGAGGCCTACCTGAGCGCAGCAGATCTGTATCGTGTGCAACAGCTTCAACGGGGCTCCCTTTGAGTTTTCCAAGAAGAGAAGTGAAGGAAGTGGATCTCACAGTTTCAAGAGGCCAAGGCAAGATTTCAAAGCAAGACCCGCACCTCCTCCATCTCAATGATCGACTCGGGTCGAGAGTGGAGTAACAGGAAGGTCTCCGGGATGCAAGAGATGTGGGAAGGACCACATCGGGAAAGATTGTCAAGGGAACGCACTTCGGTGTTTCAAGTGCGGGGAAAGGGGCCACAAAGCCTTTGAGTGCCATCTCCAATCCAACCAGAGAGCCTTGCCACCGAGCACGAGATCTAGTGGGCCTTCGGGAGGGAGTTCCGGTCGAGGTGTGGCAGGAATGAAGCCTTCAGGCAGGGTGTTGGTGATGAGTCGGTCGCAGGCCGAGACCGAGGGTTTAGTGGAGGAGGAGTCTGCAGGTAATCTTTCTTGAGCCTACCTTTTACCTTGACAGTGTACATTTTCTTGTGATTTCTGTACCTTTTGTTGTGTGATTCTCTTGTATCTTTCGAGTGAGTTTTCCTTTGTGACTTGATGATTCTTTTGAGTGGTTAACTTTAGTTTTAATTCTGAGGTTTTATGGGTATACATTTAATTAAGACCTCACCCCTTCGTGTCACCTAAGCCTGAGCCTACCTTTTACCTTGGGAGTGTACATTTTCTTGTGATTTCCGTACCTTTTGTTGTCTAATTCTCTTGTATCTTTCGAGTGAGTTTTCCTTTGTGACTTGATGATTCTTTTGAGTGGTTAACTTTAGTTTTAATTCCGAGGTTTTATGGGTATACATTTAATTAAGACCTCACCCCTTCGTGTCACTTAAGCCTAAACCATTACCTTAAAGCTTAGAATGGTCAATTGTTAGAAAATCCTTAAAAAGTCAAGCCTAAATAATTAATGGAAGTTTAATTCATAACTAGCAAGTTTTGAACCCAAGTCTTCTAGTTTCCAACTCAACCCTTAAACCATCTAAACCAGTTATATTTTTTGAACCCTATCCCACATATATCCCTTTTAACCTTTACTTTCAATCCACCCAAAAATCCCCAAATTAAAATCTTCTCTTTCCCAAATTTCCCCCAAAACCCTTCACTCTTTTCTTTTCCCCTACCCGTGAGACAGCCGAGAAAACCCTCCCCACCCCGTCGACTCCACCTGCCCGTCGATAGCCGACTAGCCGCCTGTCGCCACCGCGCCGGAAGCTCGCCGACAGCCGTCGCTGCTCCGCCTTGCCGTCGCCCAGCCGGAATCGCCGCCGAGAAGCTGAGAGGGAAGAAAAAAAAGGAAAAGACGAAGAAGTTTGGGTTTACCTTGGTCTTAGTCATCTCAAATCATGCCTAGAAAGTCTAAATCCGCAAGAAGAGTGGAATGGGTGGATGCTCATTACTCGGTTTTGGAAGGCAAAGCTTTTGATCCCGACTCTTTTTCTAGTTCCTTATTGGAGTTGTTGAATTACCAAGGTCTGTTAGATGGGTATCTCGCGATTCGGACCGAGACTTACCCAAGTTTGGTAAAGGAATTCTACCGTCACATGAATGTGACCAAAGATGGTGGGAGATTGGAAATTACCTCAAAGGTGGGAGGTGTAAAAATTTCCTTGACCGAGAAACGGTTGGCTCAGCTTTTGAGTTTGATAGTTACGGGAGTCTCACAGTACAGTGGTGACTCTTGGTTTGAGACAAGCAGCATGGGTTATCAGAATTATTTGAGCTATCTGTTGGGAAGATCTAGTGGTTTCCGCCAGGCCACAAGGCCAGAGAGGATGTGTCTTTCTGCCGAGCAAAAGATTTTGGTAATGCTCGTTTCTGATTGATTGTTAGCAAACAATAATAAGAGTCGCTTGTTGGGTAAATTGGAGTGCACCTTTGCTTTTTTCTGAAATACAAGGTGAAGTTCAACTTGCTTTCGTTGATGTTGCAACATATGGTCTACTGTAGAGATCATAACCGGAAGAGCTTACCTTATGGCATGGTTTTAAGTTGGATCTTTGTTAGGAAAGGGGTGAATGTTGAAGGTTGTGTGCCCAAGCTGGTGGGCAAGATGGTTCTGGATGCCACAAATCTCCAGAGTTGCAATCTGTTTCAGTTGGATGGCGGTGACTACATCACTCTCCAAGAAGTTGCAAGGAAAGCCCCTACCTAGAGGAGTTCTTTAGTTGAAGAGCTTGAGATCCCAGTTGGGAAGAAGAGAAAGAAGAAGATAAAGAAGACGAGGAAGAAGAGGGAGAAGCAGAGGAAGCCGAGGAAAGTGACTCAGAGAACGAAGAGAACGTAAGGAGGAAGGAAGTGAGGACCAAGAAGGAGCATGATGCCATGACCCACGAAGAGCGTGTGATGACCCTTCTCCATCAACAGAACCGGATGATTGAAGAAGGCTTCTCGTTCATGAAGGTTTAGTTTGTTACCGTTAACTAGAGGTTGGATAGATTGGAGGCTGGTTTTAGCCATGGAGGAGCCGAGGAAGTTTCGGACGAGGATGCCGAGGATTCGGAGGATGATTCCTCCTAGACCGGAGTTTGGGGTAAACTCGTTTTCCTTTCTCACTTGGTTGTTTGCCGGTTGGTAGTTGTTGCTTGTTTAGTTGTGTGTTTAGTTGTGCTCTCTTGTTTGCCTTGGTTGCTAGCTTGTTGTTGAGTTGTTTGTTTAGCTGCTTTGCCTTGGTTGAGCTTAGTGAGTTCTTGGTCTAGAAATAGCGTAGTTGGGTGTTAGATAGCCTTATAGTGTGGTAGTGGTGGTGTTGCTTGAGAAGTCTCTTTCTTGACCTTGAAACCTTGCTTTCTCTTGATTCTTGAAAACCTTACACGTTTTGGATCTTTGAAGTCTTGTTTAGTGGTTTATTGCTTCCTTTTTTGTCTCATTGTTGATTCGTTGCTACCCGTTTGATTAAACTCGTCGCTCCCAAGCTTCGGGGACGAAGCTTCTTGTTAGGGGGAGAGGATGTGACACCCCGAAAATCTAAACACTAATCAAGGATTAATTGAAGAATTAATCCAAGTTTCTTTGCTAATCCATTTCTAAAAATCCTGAAATTTGGTAGTCGAGGGACTAGATTTTGACTAGTCACTTAAGTCAATAGGTTGTACCTTGTGCTTCTTGAGTTGTGCCCTTGTTCTCTTGTCTTTCCAACTTTAGTAAGGGTAAATATGTCTTTTCACCTAAGATTTGTGATTCAAGCTAACCTAGCAAGACCCTCTCATTTCATTCACCTTTCCAACCAAAAAACTCAAAAACTTTAGCTTCTCTCTAAGATAGTCTAGCTTATTTTCCAAGCAAGAAATTGAACTTTCAAGCCTTGCAAGATTTCCTACCAAGATTCCTACTTTCTCCATCTTGAGCATAGGAAAGGGTAAGATCCTTAGCTTTTTGGTGTATTGACCTTCTTTTAGTTGTCTTTATCTAAATTTAGGATCTTTGTTGTGTTTTGGTTTGTGTATGAAGTTGGTGTGGAAGATGAGCTCTAGGAAAGGCTTTTAAGGGTGAAAAGAGGAAGTTGTTAGGCTACAAAGGTAACTCATGCTATACAAAACCTATTTTCTTACTTATATGATGATTCTTGGCTTTTACTTGTGATTCTTGGGTTGATTTGTGAGATTTGATGCATGATCTGGTGGTGATGCATGTTTAGAGCTTGTTCTTAGGGTTCTTGAATGCCATTGCTTGGCTATTTCTTGGGTTCAAGTCATATTGTTGTTGTGTGTGAGATTGTGGGTGTTTTGGACTTGAACTTGGCCTTGTTGTTGAAAATCCCCGAAGGGATTAATGTGTACAGGAGTGTACCGGCGGACGGAACGGCGGGCAGAGGCCTACCCGCCGCCCCACCCGCGGGGAACCAGGCTTCGTGGGTGTGTGAACCCGCGGGTGGAGTTCCACCCGTGGCCCCACCCGCGGGGTACATTATTGGTGACGGGCGGGGATTTGTTCCCCGTAATTTTTTCTTCTCCATATAGATATTTTGACCTCCCGTTGTTGATTTATTGGGCTATTTGTGAGTCTTCATGATGTTTCATATGTCTAGAACGGTGTGATAGGAATCCAAGTAGGATTTGGTGTCTTCAATCGTGCTAGGGGTACAACTTTGTGATTCGTTGGGCTAATGTGAGTCTTGAATGTTCTTTGGAACTAATTTTGGGTTTATCCGTTTGACAGGCATGCTAGTTTGATGTTGATATGCTAGTATGTGTTGTTTGTTCCTTTATATTGAGATTGGCAACTTGTGTTGACAATCATTTGATGTCGGATGGTAATCCTTTGTTGCTAAGTATGGTCTCCTGTCTTTATTGTGATCCCTTCATTGATTCCTATGATCTGATCGTATGTAAATCGTTGTACCCTTTGTTGATACTTGATTGAGGCTATTGTTGAGCCTTAGTCTTCTTGGTAATGATGATGACCTTGTGTGACAATGATTGAGATTGGTGGTTTGTTACTTGAGCTTTGCTCACGAGTTTGGCGGTTTTGTGATTGTGAAATTAACGGTTCCCACGTGTACTAAGAGTTCGGCGGTAATGTGGGTGGTGTAGGTGGGGGGACGACGGTCCCTGGATGCAAAAAGATTAGACTCAGAAGTACATGGTGGCACTAGGAGATAACAGTTGGAACGGTGATAAGGTCGGGGGTAGCCATAAGGTTGGAACTTTGAAACTTGTGACATGTAGTTGTCACTGTGTGAATGTGATTTTCCTTGCTTATGAGCATGTCTTGATGTTTTCTACCTTGTGAACGGTAGGATGCATCCTGAGTTGTGTTGTCTTTCATGTTTGTGGTCTTGTTGTGATTGTGAGGATGATGATCCTCGTTTCTTTTGAGAGTGATTGATGAGTCTTAGATGTTGACTTCCTTCCTTGGTTTTGAAATGATATATATTGTATTCCCGTTCCAAATGGTTTTGATTATAACTATCTATACTACGTTATTTAACGCATATAGCTGGGTTACCAGCATCATTCACTGACTGGGTGTTGTCCCCATGTTTTACAGGTTTTGAGTAGATGTCGAACGCGCTAGATGTGGACGCTAGATAGAGTAGCTCCCATGTTTGGACGTTTATCTTTTATTGGCCTGTGTGCCTAGATTAGCGGCCTGTGAGCCTAGACTAGTGCCCTGTGTGCCTAGATTAGCGGCCTGTGAGCCTAGACTAGTGGCCTGTGTGCCTAGACTTATGCTACCTTTTGATGATTGGTAGTTTTTAGCATGTGCACCCATGGTTTATGGGTGTGACATAACATCTCTCCGATTTTAATTTGTTTCCGCTGTTGTTTATCTTGATGATTAGATGTTTACCTTTGAATTTAAGTTTTAAAAATGTTGACAAATCGGGGGTGTTTCAAGAAATCTGTGCATGTCTTTTTGCATAAGTTAAATGTTGCATATATGAGATGCATGCGTGATATATCTATATATATCTATGGTGAGGAAAACCTTGTTTTGGAGGACCCCGTTTGGACTACGTCCTCTCGGAAGAAAGAAATGAACATTGCGGTCAAAGTATACGTAACGCGGCATATTCTAATGTTACGAGGTTGGAAACTGCCCGCCAGGCTTGGAATCCTTGTTAGGGGGTGCGCACGCTAAAAGTTCAATACCTGATTCCACATAGATGAGTTTAGAACCAAGAGAGTGGTTCAGTGGATGAGCGGGAGTATAGGTCGGCTAGAAGCCGTACCGGGATAGGTTCATTGGCGAGCTGTCGTCGGCTCCCAAATTAAAACATTACAAACGTAGTAGCGGGAGTAAGGGTCGATCCCACGAGGAGTAACTAGTTTAACTTTTTTGCTTAAGGAAATAATGGGGCGTTGGAATATAATGAGAATAAGGATTAAATAAAAGAGAAATTAAATAAATGAGAAATTTAAATAAACGAGGAAACGATGAAGAACAAGATATTGAACGCACTCAGAATAAAAAACCTTGGTTAGTAAAGATCCACCACCGGAATTCAGCACTGATCATTGATTCAAAAGGGTAATTAATATGCAATTGAATATTTGTCATGAAATTATTTCATTTCCGTTTTCCCTTAGTTGTAGGTAACTAAAGCACACGCTGTTTAATTACCCCTAACTACTAAATAACCTAAGACAAGCGCTATAGATTTAATTTAATAGCAGCAATAGGAACTAGGAAAACCGACAAACTAAATAACACAAGCACAAGCGGTTGCATTTAATTTAGGAAAATATTCTATCCGAGACCAATTATCACTAAGCCGTCTATAATTAACCTCAGCTGCTACTGAATATTAGAATAATTTGTAGCACAACATTATCTAATATAGCAAATAATTATATCAAATAAATAACTAGTAGCCTCCCTAGCAATTAAATGATACAACTATTCAAATAATTTTGAAGAATATTTAATACTCAAATGCATAAAGATTATATTTTTTTGAAAGCCAACCAATGGGTTGTATTTATAGATAAACTGAAATAGAGTCAGGTAGGACATCGTTCCAGTACATTGCCGAAGGAAGCGTAAAGGCTGAAGTAGCTAATGTATGAGCTAATAAGTTTTGTAATCTAGGAATAAAAACGACAGAGCAGGAATTAAAAGCAGACATATAACTTCTGCAACTATCAATAGCATAACCAATGTATGAGCAAGATGGGTTGGCCGGTGTAGATAGGTAGCACTGTAACGTCTGACAATCCGTATGAAGCTGTATAGATTGTTCACCTTGTACCCTTAGCCAGGATAAAGCATCTTTACACGCAAATGCTTTGGCCATAAGTGGGGAAAAACAACTCAGGATAGGCGCGCTGAAGGCCGAAATAAAACGATTGATGGCATCGAGTAGGACTGCCCCAACCGTAGCCGAGTTTGTTCTTTGGTGATACCCGGCGTCCACAAAGCATTTCCTTGGCCTTGCTATTGTGATTAGGGGTTCGGGGTGGTGCGGCAGTGTGCTCGGCAGTTGTTCGGCAGGGAGGGGCGCTGGAGCGTGGCCGTGGCGTTCGGCTGTTGAGGACCCGTCCAGCAGCGGCGTTGCAGCAGCAGTTTTGCGGTCCGGCCGTGGCGCTGCAGCAACAGCCTGGTGGTCCGGTAGTTGGGCGGTGTTTCGGCTGTGTATGCTCCGCCATGCATGCATTGTGGCAGTGGCCGCCGCAATTACATTTTTCGGTCGTGGTAGACAGGCATCCCACACAGCTCCATTGTGTGATCTCCAAAGATGATATAAAATTGAAGCTGCGTAAATAATTCCATTAGTGTCTAGAACATTTATGATTGCACTAAGCCATTCATGGAAAATATTTTTCATAATATTGGGGAGTGGAATGTTGGATTGAGCCCATATGGAGCTTACATAGTCACACAACACCAATGAGTGCATAGTGTCTTCACCCATGATCCTACACATGGCACACATCGGATCAACATCCACTTTCTTTATACGCAAATTATTGGTAGTGGGAAGGATATCACTAATTGCTCTCCATAGGAAAGTTTTCCACTTGAGTGGGATTTTTAATTTCCATAGAGTGGTCTACTTATCAAATGCCCCATTATTATCATTCTCATAATCCCCAATAATGCACCTATAGCCATTCTTGACAGAGTAACAACCATTTTGATCCCCGTGCCAATACCATGTATCATCATAATCAGGGGAAACTGGAATTTCGAGGATTTTAAGTATATCAATTGGTTGAAAAATATCAGTGAGAATATGTTGATCCCATGAACTAGTGTCCTAGTCAATCAATCCCTCAACCTTGGCTCCAGCAAGCTGTGGTGGCATCTCAGTTTGAATCATAGGATCTTGTTCATCTTGAAGCCAAGGGTGCTCCCAGATTAAGGTAGATTTTTCGTTCCCAATTCACCGTCATACTCCACTACATATTAAATCCTTAGCTGCCATAATGCTGCGCCAGTAATAACTGGGATTATTTCCCAAGTTGGCCTCGTAAAATGTATCCTTAGGATAATATCTGGCCTTCAAAATACGAGATACCAACGAATCAGGGTTAGTAAGCAACCTCCATGCCTGCTTGCCTAACATTGCCAAATTGAAAGCCCTCAAATCTTTGAAACCCAGGCTGTGACACCCCGAAATCCAAATTCGGTTAAGGGATTACTTAAGTAATTAATCCTATCTCAATTTGTAATTTAAGTCCTTAAATTCCTGAAATTTAATAGTCGGGGACTAGTAATTGACTAGTTAACCCCAAAGTCAAAGTTGTACCTTAAGCTTTGTAAGGAGTTCCCTTGTTCCTTACACCTTTCCATGTTAGTAAGGGTATTCTTGACCTTTCACCTTGTGTTAGTATTGTAACCTAACCTAGTGAGAACACCTCATTTCTATCCTTACACTTTCCAAAATCCTAGCTCCATCTTCTCTCTAAATAGGTGGGTAGCTTTTCTTCCAAGCCAAAATGAAACTTTGTCAAGACTTCAAGAGTTGCTTCCAAGATTCAACCTTTCATATATTTGGGCATCTAGGAGGGTAAGATCCATGTTCATCTTGTGTTTTTAGTGTTCTCTTAGGTGTCTTTTCTTAAAGATAGGGTCTTTATGATCTTTTGGTGTGTTTTTGAAGTGGGTTTGGAAGGTGGGCGTTGATAGGAGCTTGGTGTGGTGTTAAGTGAAGGTTTTTGGTCTACAAGAGGTAACCCATGCTCTACAAAATCTATTTTGCTTACCTATATGAATATTTCTTGGATTCTACATGTGTTTTGCTATGAAATGTGAGTATTGATGCATGATCTTGTGAAAATGCATATCTAGAGCTTGTGTTTAGGGTTCTTGTGTGCCATTGCTTGGCCATTCCTTTGATTCAAGTCATTTTGTTGTATTTGGTGAGATTTGACATGTTTTGGACTTGAATTTGAGCTTGGAGATGAAAATCCCCGAAGGGATTATTTTGGGCACAGGTACGTACCCGCGGGCGGAACGGCGAGCAGAGCCCTACCCGCTGCCCCAACGCGGGGAACAAGACTTGTGGGTGTATGTACCCGCGGGCAGGACCACGGGTAGGGGCCTACTCGTGGGTCCACCCGCGGGGTACACAGTGTGATTGATTGGGGATTTGTTCCCCGTGATTCTTTTGACTCGCTATTTCGTCTTTTGACTTCCCGATGTTCTTTTGTGGAACTATTTGAGTGTCTTCTTGATGTTTCGTATGTCTAGAACTATATGGTAGGAATCCATGTAGGTTTTGGTGTCTTGAATCGTGCTAAGTGTTCAACATTGTGTTTCGTTGAACCGTGATGTGTCTTGTGTGTTCTTCGGAACTACATTTGGTTTACCCGTTTGATAAGCATGCTAGTTCGGTGTTTAAATGTTAGCGTGTCTGTTGTTTGTACCTTCCAATTGGTTGATGATGACTTGTATTATTCATTGTTGTTGTTGTTGGACTGTGATCCATTCCTTGATTGAGTATGGTTTCATATCTTCGTAATGATCTGTTGATTGATTCCTGTTGTGGTGTGATGCGTGTGTGGCTTTACCTAGATTGCATGATTAGTGGTATGGGACACTAGTCACCAAGGTATTGCAGTGGTCCTCGTGGTGGCCATGACGTGATTATGGAGTTGTGACCTTTGTGTAAGGTTCACGTATTTCTTGGGTGGCATGTGTTGCCGTGTGTGTGATTGGTACCCTCGTGTACTATGAAATTGGTGGTCTTTTTGGTGGTTTGTTGGTGGTTTGTTAGTGGGAGACGACGGTCCCAGGAGGGAAAAGGTTGGACTAAGAAGTACAGTGGTCCTGGAGGTAATGGTTGGAAGAAGATATAAGGTTGGGGGTAGCCATAAGGTTGGAACCGGGCATAAGGAAGGCATATCGACTCGTGATGGGTGATGTCATGAGGGCTTGTGTCGCCGTTGTTATGAGTTCTCTTCTTGTGACGTGTGTAGTCACAAGGGCATGTATTGCCTTGGCATGTGTTGTCGTTTGCCGTGTCTTATTCCTTTGAGTTATGCATGTCGGGTGTTGGTCTGTTGTGTGATGATAGACCATACCTTGAGACTTCTTGTGAGTTGTTGTTGTTCTTTGTGGTCTTGGGATGTGTTCCCGTGTTCTTGTTGAGAGCGTTGAGTCTTGTGTTGACTATTACTCTTGGTTTTTGACTTATATATATGTATTCCGTTTCGCAAATGATTTTACAAATGTATATCTTACCTATGTATGATATTTCACATGTATTGGTGGGTTACCAGCATTATTCGCTGACCGGGTGTCGTCCCATGTATATTGTGTTCTTTCTGGTGATGTCTAGACGAGTGCGCGGTCTAGTGTTTGCTAGTATAGCTTCTCCCTTACGTTTGGGTGCCTGTGAGCCAGCTTAGATGTAGAACAATGAGACATTTGGTTTTGATTTAAACATTGCAGATGTTGCCTGTGTGTTCATCCCTTTGGTGAACGTGGCATAGCACCCCGTATTCCAGTTTATTTATATCTATTTATCTTTCAGTCTTCCGCTGTGTTAGCTGTTTGGTTTAGTTATCTGCATGTTTAAGGTTTTAAATTAGCATGTTTCTTTGGGGGTGTTACAGTTGGTATCAGAGCCTAGGTTTGAGCCTAGGATGTTAAAGTCTAGACTTTCTAAGTGGCTAAGTATGGTTCGAGACCTTTAAGCGACCTTAAGAATCTAAGTGTTAGGCTTAGGACTCTAGGTTGCACGGTGAGCTGAGTGTTGCTTTCTATTCTTTGCTTGCTTGTTGTCTTTTTGGTAATCTTGTTGTTGTTGTAGAAGTTTACGATGTCTTCTCGCCGCCGTATCGTTCCGTTTGAAGAAGGGCGTGATGTCGCCAAGAGACCCAGGACAACGGGTGTTCGTGACACTCCTAGTGTGGTCGAGCAATGGATTCGAAGTGGTACGTCCACTCGGGTGAGTCCCAGCGCAGCTGTCTTGCCATCGTTCTGTAATCCAAGAAGAAGTGGGAAGTTAGGAGTACAGAGGTTGTCAGAGGAGTTAACCCAGGAGAAGATCCTTTTCCTAAGTGAGGCTCGGACGGGAGACAGTGATGTGGTGATCGGGACGTTTTTGGTTCATGCCGTTCCAGCAGTAGTTTTGTTCGATTCCGGGGCGTCCAACTTGTTCGTATCCTCAGAACTCGTAAGGAAGTTATGCCTAACCGAAGGTGTTGGAGTGAAGCTAAGCGTCAAGGTGGCATCGGGAGAAGTTAAGGCTTGTGATCGCCTCTTCAAAGACGTCAAGATAAGTATCGGCGGGGAAGAGTTCTCTAGTGATTTGATACAGTTTGGTCTGGACGGGGTCGATGTGGTCCTGGGTATGGATTGGCTAGGACGGTTCAGAGCCCAGATCTTGTGTGGTGGACAGAAGGTGGTTTTGAGAGGGCCAAGTGGGAAGAGGGTGTCGTACCGAGGGTCAACAGAAGAACCAGGGATCAAGTTAGTGTCCATGTTGGAGATGAAAAAGTACGTGGAGAAGGGCCATGAAATCTTCTTATGCTCAGTTGAAAATCTGGAGGCCAAAAGAGATATAGCTCAGACCATACCTGTTGTATATGAATTCCTCGATGTCTTTCCCGAAGAGATCCCGGGAATGCCTCCTCCAAGAGAAGTTGAATTCTCAGTGGACCTTATACCGGGTACAGCGCCTATATCTAAGGCCCCCTATCGTTTAGCACCCAAGGAGATGCAGGAGTTGAAGACTTGGTTGCAAGAGCTTCTGGATAAAGGTTACATCTGGCCAAGTACATCACTGTGGGGTGCGCCTGTGTTGTTTGTAAAGAAGAAAGATGGAAGCATGAGATTGTGTATCGATTACCGCGAGCTGAATCAAGTCACAATAAAAACCAAGTATCTCCTGCCGCGGATAGACGATTTGTTTGATCAACTCCGAGGTGCCGGGGTGTTCTCCAAGATTGATTTGAGATCAGGTTACCACCAGCTGAAAGTGGCAGATCAGGATATACCTAAGACGGCGTTCCAAACGCGCTACGGTTACTACGAGTTCACGGTGATGCCGTTCGGTTTAACCAACGCGCCAGCAGTGTTCATGGATCTCATGAATCGTGTGTTCAAGCCTCACCTTGACGACTTTGTTATCGTGTTTATCGATGATATCCTTGTTTATTCTCGGGATAAAAAAGAGCATGTGGGTCATCTTCGGACAGTGTTACAGATTTTGAGAGAAAAACAGTTGTACGCCAAGCTTTCGAAGTGTGAGTTTTGGAAAGATAGTGTTGCATTCTTGGGCCACGTGATAAACAACAGGGGGATATCTCTGGATCCGGATAAGATTTGGGCGGTGAAAGAATGGACAGTGCCGACAACCGTGGCGGAAGTAAGAAGCTTCTTGGGTTTAGCAAGTTACTATCGAAGGTTCGTGTTGGACTTTGCTAAGGTGGCTCAACCGCTGACAAAGCTGTTGAAGAAGGATGTGCCCTTTCAATGGAATCAAGCTTGCAAATTGGCGTTTCAAGAGTTGAAAGAGAGGCTTACAACCGCACCTGTGTTAATCCTACCATCCGGGACGGAGGGGTTTGAGGTATACAGTGACGCATCTAAGAAGGGACTAGGCTGCGTGTTGATGCAAAATGGGAGAGTGATAGCTTATGCATCGCGACAGCTTAAAGTACACGAAGAGAATTATCCCGCGCATGATTTAGAGCTGGCAGCCGTAGTTTTCGCATTGAAGATTTGGAGGCATTATCTGTATGGTGTGCGTTGCAAGATCTTTACGGACCATGAGAGTCTCAAGTATATCTTTACCCAGAAGGATCACAATATGCGTCAGAGACGGTGGTTGGAACTCGTTAAAGACTATGAGTTGGAAATCCAATATCACGAGGGAAAGGCAAATGTTGTGGCGGACGCTCTGAGCAGGAAGACCAAGCATGCTGTCAGTTCCATTTGGGTAGTGGCTGACGAGCTTTGCAAAGAATTTCAAAGGATGAACCTAGAAGTGGTGGAACAAGGTGAAGTGGAGTCGGAGACCCGTCTTTTCAACCTAAGAGTCATACCTACACTTTTGGAGGAAATCAAAGCGGAGCAATGGAAGGATGCTAGCTTGTTGGAGGCAAGAGAGGACCTAAGAAAAGGAAAGGAGGGACCGTTTTAGTTGTCCATGAACGGGGAATTGAGATACGAGGGCCGCCTATGTGTACCTACATCGTGTAATCGATTGAAGCGTCAAATTTTGGAAGAAGGCCATAATACACCCTACTCCGTGCATCCTGGAGGTGAAAAATTGTATAAGGACGTGAAGAAGCTTTTCTGGTGGCCTAACATGAAAAAGGAGGTGGCGGAGTTTGTGAGTAGATGCTTGACTTGTCAGAAGGTGAAAGCGGAGCGTTGTAGAATCAAAGGCTTAGTGCAGCCATTGGAGGTTCCACAAGGAAAATGGAACTCCATATCTATGGACTTCGTGGGAGGTTTGCCGGCAACCCGTTCTGGTAAGGAAAAAATCTGGGTAATAGTTGATCGTTTGACCAAGACCGCTCGCCTCATCGCAATGAAGGAGACATGGACAATGACGCAGTTAGCCCAAGCCTATGTTAGTCAGGTTGTGAAGTATCATGGAGTGCCAAAGGATAGAGTCTCCGATCGGGACCCAAGATTTTTGTCAAAGTTTTGGCAGTCCTTGCAAGCAGCTTTAGGGACCAAGTTAAATCTCAGTACCGCCTTTCATCCGGCCACAGACGGACAAACAGAGAGGACAATACAGACTATCGAGGATATATTGAGGGCTTGCATGCTGGATTTTCAAGGATCTTGGGAGGATCAACTGGACTTAATAGAGTTCTCCTACAACAACAGTTATCACTCGAGTATTCGCATGGCTCCTTATGAAGCTCTTTACGGCCAAAGGTGTCGCAGTGCGTTGTGTTGGGAGGATAAAGTCAATCCGATAGTCTTGGGACCGCAGTTCTTGCTTGACACCGCAGAAATGGTTAAACAGATTCAGAGTAGGATGAAAGTGGCACAAGATCGTCAAAAGTCCTACACCGACAGAGCAAGAAGGCAAGTACAATTCGCGGTTGGATTTAAGGTTTGGCTGAGATTATCTCCCACCCGGGGAGCAATGAGGTTTGGAAAGAAGGGCAAGCTAAGCCCCCGTTTCATAGGACCATATGAGGTACTTGAGAGGGTTGGGAACCTAGCCTATCGGTTGGCTCTACCTATAGAGTTAGAACGAGTCCATAATGTCTTCCACATATCTCAGCTTAAGAAGTACGTCCACGACCCGACGCATGTTCTTCCACCGTAAGTGATCCCTTTGGACGATGACATGTCTTATGAGGAAAGGCCGCTCAAAATCTTGGATTTTAAGACTCGGGATACACGAAGGAAGTCGGTGAAGATGGTGAATGTTTGGTGGTCACATCATGGGGTTGAAGAAGCCACGTGGGAGTTGGAATCGTCTATGCGGGAGCGCTATCCGGAGTTGTTCTCGGCAGGTACCTGGTGTTAACGTTTGTTGGTCGTTTGATGCTTTCTTTGTATGCTTGTCTCTGCTTGTTGTTGTGGTTGCTTAATTAGTTTGTAGTTGGTGTTTGGAGTTAGTTGCTTAGTTCTTAGTTGTTGTCTAGAAGTTGATATTTGTGTTGGGATTAGAGTTCGTTATGCTCAATCTATCCGTTTGCTTAACTCTTGCTAATCCTTGTTTTGAACTCTTTATTGCCTTGAAATCTTGTTGAATCTTTTGGAGTTTTTGACCAAAAGATATTGTTCTTGACACTCTTTGTCACTTTGTTATTCTTTTTACCATTGTTCTAATTTGTCGTACCCAAGCTTCGGGGACGAAGCTTCTTTGAAGGGGGAGAGGATGTGACACCCCGAAATCCAAATTCGGTTAAGGGATTAATTGAGTAATTAATCCTATCTCAATTTTTAATTTAATTCCTTAAATTCCTGAAATTTAATAGTCGGGGACTAGTAATTGACTAGTCAACCCCAAAGTCAAAGTTGTACCTTAAGCTTTGTAAGGAGTTCTCTTGTTCCTTACACCTTTCCATGTTAGTAAGGGTATTCTAAACCTTTCACCTTGTGTTAGTATTGTAACCTAACCTAGTGAGAACACCTCATTTCTATCCTTACACTTTCCAAAATCCTAGCTCCATCTTCTCTCTAAAAAGGTGGGTAGCTTTTATTCCAAGCCAAGTTGAAATTTTGTCAAGACTTCAAGAGTTGCTTCCAAGATTCAACCTTTCATATATTTGGGCATCTAGGAGGGTAAGATCCATGTTCATCTTGTGTTTTTAGTGTTGTCTTAGGTGTCTTTTCTTAAAGATAGGATCTTTATGATCTTTTGGTGTGTTTTTGAAGTGGGTTTGGAAGGTGTGCTTTGATAGGAGCTTGGTGTGGTGTTAAGTGAAGGATTTTGTTCTACAAGAGGTAACCCATGCTCTACAAAATCTATTTTGCTTACCTATATGAATATTTCTTGGATTCTACAGGTGTTTTGCTATGAAATATGAGTATTGATGCATGATCTTGTGAAAATACATATCTAGAGCTTGTGTTTAGTGTTCTTGTGTGCCATTTCTTAGCCATTCCATTGATTCAAGTCATTTTGTTGTATGTGGTGAGATTTGGCATGTTTTGGACTTGAATTTGAGCTTGGAGATGAAAATCCCCGAAGGGATTATTTTGGACACAGGTACGTACCCGCGGGCGGAACGGCGGGCTGAGCCCTACCCGCCACCCCACCCGCGGGGAACAAGGCTTATGGGTGTATGTACCCGCGGGCAGGACTACGGGTAGGGGCCTACCCGTGGGTCCACCCGCGGGGTACACAGTGTGATTGATTGGGGATTTGTTCCCCGTGATTCTTTTGACTCGGTATTTGGTTTTTTGACTTCCCAATGTTCTTTTGTGGAACTATTTGAGTGTCTTCTTGATGTTTCGTATGTCTAGAACTATATGGTAGGAATCCATGTAGGTTTTGGTGTCTTGAATCGTGTTAAGTGTTCAACATTGTGTTTCGTTGAACCGTGATGAGTCTTGTGTGTTCTTCGGAACTACGTTTGGTTTACCCGTTTGATAAGCATGCTAGTTCGGTGTTTAAATGCTAGCGTGTGTATTGTTTGTACATTCCTATTGTTGATGATGACTTGTGTTATTCATCGTTGTTGTTGGACTGTGATCCATTCCTTGATTGAGTATGGTTTCATATCTTCGTTGTGATCCGTTGATTGATTCCTGTTGAGGTGTGGTGTGCGTGGCTTTACCTGGATTGCACGATTAGTGGTATGGGACACTAGTCACCAAGGTATTGCAGTGGTCCTCGTGGTGGCCATGACGTGATTATGGAGTTGTGACCTTTGTGTAAGGTTCACGTATTTCTTGGGTGGCATGTGTTGTTGTGTTTGTGATCGGTACCCTCGTGTACTATGAAATTGGTGGTCCTGTTGGTGGTTTGTTGGTGGGCGACGACGGTCCCAGGAGGGAAAAGGTTGGACTAAGAAGTACAGGGGTCCTGAAGGTAATGGTTGGAAGAAGATATAAGGTTGGGGGTAGCCATAAGGTTGGAACCGGGCATAAGGAAGGCATATCAACTCGTGATGGGTGATGTCACGAGGGCTTGTGTAGCCGTTGTTGTGAGTTCTCTTCTTGTGACGTGTGTAGTCACAAGGGCATGTATTGCCTTGGCATGTGTTGCCGTTTGCCGTGTCTTATTCCTTTGAGTTATGCATGTCGGGTGTTGGTCAGTTGTGTGATGATAGACCATACCATGAGACTTCTTGTGAGTTGTTGTTGTTCTTTGTGGTCTTGGGATGTGTTCCCGTGTTCTTGTTGAGAGCGTTGAGTCTTGTGTTGACTATTACTCTTGGTTTTTAACTTATGTATATGTATTCCGTTTCGCAAATGATTTTACAAATGTATATCTTACCTATGTATGATATTTCACATGTATTGGTGGGTTACCAGCATTATTCGCTGACCGGGCATCGTCCCATGTTTATTGTGTTCTTTTTCAGGTGATGTCTAGACGAGTGCCCGCGGTCTAGTGCTTGCTAGTATAGCTTCTCCCTTACGTTTGGGTGCATGTGAGCCAGCTTAGATGTAGAACAATGAGACATTTGGTTTTGATTTAAACATTGCAGATGTTGCCTGTGCGTTCATCCCTTTGGTGAACATTGCATAGCACCCCGTATTGCAGTTTATTTATATCTATCTATCTTTCAGTCTTCCGCTGTGTTAGCTGTTTAGTTTAGTTATCTGCATGTTTAAGGTTTTAAATTAGCATGTTTCTTTGGGGGTGTTACAGTTGGTATCAGAGCCTAGGTTTGAGCCTAGAATGTTAAAGTCTAGACTTTCTAAGTGGCTAAGTATGGTTCGAGACCTTTAAGCGACCTTAAGAATCTAAGTGTTAGGCTTAGGACTCTAGGTTGCGCGGTGAGCTGAGTGTTGCTTTCTGTTCTTTGCTTGCTTGTTGTCTTTTTGGTAATCGTGTTGTTGTTGTAGAAGTTTGAGATGTCTTCTCGCCGGCGTATCGTTCCATTTGACTAATAACTTATTAGTTCAAAACATATTATTAACTAAGTATTATTATAAAACACTTATTTAACTAATTAATTATTAAATCTTAAAAACAAACAAATATTATATTATAGTAAATAACTAATGCAAAAGTATTATAAAGATGTATATAAAATAAGAGTATAAAATATGTCTATCATTCGTTCACGCTACGGTGAAGTTCCTATCTCATCCATTAGTAAAGAAAGTGAGTCATTGCGACTCTAAGAAAAGAAAGCAAGCGAGTCCTTGTGGCTCAAAGAGACCTCCACAGAAATGGATTCTATTTTTCAAACGAGTGTATAAGTATACTTATAGTATTGCACGAGATTGCATAACAAGAATGTTTGCACGTGATTGCATAATAAGAATGTTTGCACGAGATTGCATAACAATAATGTTTGCATGAGATTGCATAATAAGAATGTTTGCACGAGATTGCATAACGAGAATGTTTGCACTAGATTGCATAATGAGAATGATTAACCGAGATTATATATTGAGCATGATTGCTTTAGTTGCATTTTGATGTCTTATATATCTAGTTTGCATGATTAGAACTTGAAAGCATGAGGATAATTTCGTATTGAATGATAGTATGCAATTGCTTATTAGCATGAGTTCGTTATGATGAGTTTTGTTATAAGAAATATGTGTTGGAGTGATTATGTTGATGAGCTATTTATCGGTGGAAGCATGCCTATTAATATTATAGGATTGCAAGCATATAGAAAGTCTGTGATTTATCTTAAAGTTTTCTAAGTGTTGAGATTGCTTGATTTGAGTTTGTGAACAAATGTTTTTCCAATGTATTACTGTAGTACTTTACAGGGTTGAGTGTGGTTATACTTAGCTTCGTGCTAATGGGTGTTTTCCTACTTGTCTACGTGTTATTTTGCAAAACCCCTTTTAGGTGGGCCCAGCGTTTGCAAGTTGATCGATTTAGACTAGCTTAGTAGATCTAGTAGTCTAAACTCTTTTTATTATTATGATAGACATCGGGATGTTTTTCCCCTTTATGACTTTAAATTAAGCAATTTAAATGTTGGAGGATTTAATGACTTAGATATATCCTTAGCCTGTGCAATCACCGTGGAGGGGTGGTTGTGGCGGTACATTCCCACTAATTTGTTAGTTAAGATTGTTTATCTGCTGCTTAGTTTAACTTCATTTTGGTTTTAGAACTGTAAATAAGTTTAAGAAAAGTGGGGTGTTACACTTAGGCCGACGACGGTTCCGGCAGTGTAGGACGGAGGACAAGCTTCTTCTCGCCACTCCTGACTCCACTCCAGATCTGTGACGGTTCCGG
This sequence comes from Ipomoea nil, assembly GCF_001879475.1. Classification (NCBI taxonomy): domain Eukaryota; kingdom Viridiplantae; phylum Streptophyta; class Magnoliopsida; order Solanales; family Convolvulaceae; genus Ipomoea; species Ipomoea nil. The sequence goes on along the minus strand of NW_017619207.1, from coordinate 4,352,581 downwards.
TATAGAGTCACTGGATTATACGTATTGCACCACGATTCCGGCAACTGTGGTTTCTTCTCGCTAGCAACATGATTGTAACACCCCCTAAAATCAAGCTATTTAAAGCCTTAAACATGCAGATATCTTAAACAAAACATTAAACTCAGCGGAAGACTGAAAGAGGAATATATAAACTGGAAGTCAAAGGGGTGCAATGCCACGCTCATCCAAAGATGAACGCACAGGCTAATATCTGCATAGTTCAACATCTAAAATCACACATGTTTAAGTACTAAGATAAAGCTGGCTCACAGGCCACATAACACAAGAAGGAGCTACACTAGCTGGCACTAAACCGCGCTCTGGTCTAAATGTCACCTGAAAGAAACACATAAAAGATGGGACGACGCCCGGTCAACGAATGATGCTTGTAACCCACCAATACATGTGAAATATCATACATAGATAAGATATACGTTTGTAAAATCATTTGCGAAACGGAATACTTATATATAAGTTCAAAACTAAGAGTAAGGTCAACACAAGACTCAAAGCACTCACAATAAGATAAGGGAACACATCCCAAGACACGCCAAGAAGCAATAATAAATCATAAGAACGACTCAAGGCATAATCTACCATCACACAGTAGATTAACATCCGACATGCACAACTCAAGAGAATAAGGACACACCCAACGGCAACACATGCACTTGTGACTACACACATCACAAGAAGAGAACTCACGACAATGGCTACACAAGCCCTCGTGACATCACCCATCACGAGTTGATATGCCTTCCTTATGCCCGGTTCCAACCTTATGGCTACCCCCAACCTTATGTCTAGTTCCAACCATTACCTCTAGGACCCCTGTACTTCTTAGTCGAACCCTTTCCCTCCTGGGACCGTCGTCCCCCACCAACAAACCACCAATAAGACCACCGATTCATAGTACACGTGGGTACCGATCACACACACGGCAACACATGCCATCCAAGAAATACGTGAACCTTACACAAAGGTCACAACTCCATAATCACGTCATGGCCACCACGAGGACCACTGCAAATACCTTGGTGACTAGTGTCCCATACCACTAATCGTGCAATCCAGGTAAAGCCACGCACACCACACCTCAACAGGAATCAATCAACGGATCACAACGAAGATATGAAACCATACTCAATCAAGGAATGGATCACAGTCCAACAACAACGATGAATAACACAAGTCATCATCAACAATAGGAATGTACAAACAATACACACGCTAGCATTTAAACACCGAACTAGCATGCTTATCAAACGGGTAAACCAAACGTAGTTCCGAAGAACACACAAGACTCATCACGGTTCAACGAAACACAATGTTGAACACTTAGCAGGATTCAAGACACCAAAACCTACATGGATTCCTACCATATAGTTCTAGACATACGAAACATCAAGAAGACACTCAAATAGTTCCACAAAAGAACATCGAGAAGTCAAAAGACCTAATACCGAGTCAAAAGAATCACGGGGAACAAATCCCCCAACAACCATACACTGTACCCCGCGGGTGGACCCACGAGTAGGCCCCTACCCGCGGTTCCGCCCGTGGGTACATTACCCACAAGCGCCATGTACCCCGCGGGTGGGCGACGGGTGGACGCCTACACGCCGTTCCGCCCGCAGGTACATACCTGTACACCAAATAATCCCTTCGGGGATTTTCAACACCAGGCTCAAATTCAAGTCCAAAACATGCCAAATCTCACCAAATACAAAAAAAAAATGACTTGAATCAAAGGAATAGCCAAGCAATGGCATACAAGAACCCTAATAACAAGCTCTAGATATGCATTTTTACAAGACAATGCATAAACACTCACATTTCATAGCAAAACACATGTAGAATCCAAGAAATAATCATATAGGTAAGCAAAATAGATTTTGTAGAGCATGGGTTACCTCTTGTAGACAAAAACCTTCACTTAACACTTCACCAAGGTCCTAATAAGGCTCACCTTCCAAACCCACTTCAAGAACACACCAAAAGATCATAAAGATTCTATCTTTAAGAAAAAGACACCTAAGAAAACACTAAAAACACAAGATGAACATAAATCTTACCCTCCTAGATGCCCAAATGTATGAAAGGTAGAATCTTGGAGACAACTCTTGATGATTTGGCAAAGCTTCAACTTGGCTTGGAAGAAAAGCTATCTACCTTTTTAGAGAGAAGGTAGAGCTAAAGTTTCGAAAGTGTAAGGAGAAAAATGAGGATTGTCTACTAGCTTAGCTTGCATTACTAACACAAGGTGAAAAGTCATGAATACCCTTACTAACATAAGGAGATGTAAGGAAACAAGGGAACTTCTTACAAAGCCTAAGGTACAACCTTGACTTTGGGGTTGACTAGTCAATTACTAGTCCCCAACTATTGAATAATTAAGAATTTAAGGAATTAAATTACCAATTGGTTTAGGATCAATTACTTAATTAATCCCTCAATTGAATTTGGATTACGGGGTGTCACATCCTCTCCCCTTTCAAAGAAGCTTCGTCCCCGAAGCTTGGGTACGACGAATTTAGCAAACGGTGATACGAACAACTATGCGACAAGAGTGCCAAGAACAATCTCTTTTGGTCAAACTCAAAAGGATTCCCAAGGATTCAAAGCAAGGAAGAAGGTGTACAAAGACAAGAATTGGAGAAATATAACCAACGGATATATTGGGCATATCAAACTCTAAACTAAACACCACTACCAACTTCTAGCCAACAACTAAGAACTAATGGTTACTCCAAAGCAACAACCACAAAACTAACTACTCAACAAAACAAACAAACAAGAACAAGCACACAAGGCAAGCAACAAACAACTACCAGCGGAAACAACAACTAAGAAGATAACGACAACTAAGGAAGGGCAAACAAGATCACCACAACACTGAGCTAAAACGACTCGCTCTCCGACTCATCGGTGCTCTCCTCGGATTCTTCATCATCCCCACCCTTACGGCTCGAACTGGCCTCAATCTGATCTAGCCTTTGGTGCACGGCAACAAACTGCGTCTTCATGTACGCGAAACCTTCTTCGATCATGCGGTTCTGTTGACGAAGCAAGGTGACAACACGTTCCTCATGTGTCATGGCATCATGCTCCCTTTTGGTGCGAGCTTCCCTTCTTCTTTGATTTTCTTCGCTTTCAGAATCACTTTCTTCGGCCTCGGCAGCTTCCGGTGCTTCCACTTCCTCCTCATGGTCTTCTTCACCCTCATCTTCTTCATCGCCACCCAAACTCTGGACTGCGAGGTTCAACTTCTCGGCATGAATCCCAAGCTCGGCTGCCAACTCGGCTCTTTCTTCGGGGGATTTCCTTGCAACTTCTTTTAGAGTGATGTAATCACCATCATCCAATTGGAACAAATTGCAACTTCGAAGATTGGTGGCATCCAACACCAACTTTCCCACGGCTTTCGGTAGGCAGCCATCAACACTCACACCTTTCCTAACCAGAATCCAGCTTAACACCATCCCGTATGGTAGGCTCTTTCGATTATGATCACGATAGAAAACCATATGTTGCAACATCAAGGCTGGCAGATTGAACTTGACCATATTCTTGAGGCAAAAGGCAAAGGTTCACTCCAACTTTCCCAACAACTTACTTTTTTTTTATTGGGCAACAAACAGTCCGATACCAACATAACCAAGATCCTTTGTTCCGCGGACAACCACTTTTTCTTCGGTCTTGAAGCTTGAGTGAAACCACTCGTGCGACCCAACAAATAACTCAAATAGTCCCGGTACCCCATGGTATCCGTACTAATCCATGAGTTACCGCTATACTGAGCAACTCCTAAAGCAGATAAACTCAAAAGCTGAGCCAGCCTCTTTTCAAATAGAACTACCTTCACGCTTCTCACCTTAGAGGTGATCTCAAGCCTATCGTCATCCTTTGTCACAACTATGTGACGATAAAATTCCTTAATCAAACTCGGGTAAGTCTCGGCCCTTATGGCGAGGAACCCATCCAACAAACCTTGGAACCTAAGCATATCCAACAAGGAATTAGGAAAAGATTTCGGGTCAAAGGCTTTACCTTCAAGAACAAGGTAATGGGCATCCACCCATTCCGCTTTCCTAGCCAAACTTGATCTTCTAGGCATGGTAGGAGATGACCCAAAGCTCAACCAAAAGAAGCCCACAACTTTCCTCTTCTTCTCCTTCTTCTCATTGCCCACTCTCTCTCTCTTGCTACTCTTTTTCTCTCTCGGCGTCGCGTCGGCCCAGTGGCAGCGAAGCTCCGGCAGCGACTAAACCGGTGGGCGGCGGTGGTGCGGTAGGTGGTGTGTCGACGGGTTGCAGGTGGTGGTGGCGGGTTGCAAGTGAGGCGACGGGTTGGGAGGGGGTGTTTTTCAACTGTTCACGGGTGGGAAGGGAAGAGAAAGAAAGGTTTGGGAATTTAGGGATTTTGGGGAAAAATTGAGGAAAAGATGATTTAATTTGGGGATTTGGGGAAAGTGGAAATTTTATGGTTTAGATAGAATTGAAATTAAGTGGGTTTTAAGATAGATAATTAACTCAAGTGGTTTAGAAGTTGGGTTGGTAAGGAGTATACTCAGGTTCGAAACTCAAGGCTTGCAAGTAAACATTTAACTTGATTTTTAGGCTACACAAGATAGAATTTTGGTATGGGTTTTATATTCCCAAGTTCAAAGAATACTTGGAGAAGTTTAGGTGGTTCTTAAAAAGAAAGGTTGCAAGAATATCCAAGTGCAAAGGTTATAAAAATTAACCCAAGCACAACTCGTTCTAAGAGTGGATAACTAACTCCATCACGAGGCTTACTCATAAAACTAAGAGAATCATTCATCAAGAAAGACTTACACTTAATTCCAAAAGAATCATTGTTAAGGAAACAACATGTCAAGGATAGGAAAGTAACTCAAGTAGACAACAAAGAATAACAAGGCAAACAAGGAACGAGATGTGTTCTAAAGACAAGGGTAGGCTAGAAAAGAAATACCTGCTAGCTCCTCCTCCACTAAGCCCTTGGTCTCCGCCTGCGAACGCCCCATCACAAAGACTCTCCCTGATGGCCTGGCCCCAGCTGCTCTGTGGTTCGAGCTACCTCCCGATGCTCCTCCGGCAGCAGGGGTTGGCGGCAACGTCATTTGATTGGCCTGGTGAGGGCACTTGGCAACTTTGTGGCCCCTATCTCCGCAACGAAAGCACCTAAACTATGGCACCCCGTAATCCAAATTCAATTATGGGATTAATTAAGTAATTAATCCTAAACCAATTGGTATTTTAATTCCTAAAAATCCTGAAAATTCAATAGTCGGGGACTAGTAATTGACTAGTCAACCCCAAAGTCAAAGTTGTACCTTGAGCTTTGAGAGGAGTTCCCTTGTTCCCTTACACCTCTTCATTTTTAGTAAGGGTATTCATGACTTTTCACTTTGTGTTAGTAAGGCAAGCTAACCTAGTAAACAATCCTCATTTCTCTCCTTACACTTTCCAAACTTTAGCTATATCTTCTCTTTAAAAAGGAAGATAGCTTTTCTTCCAAGCCAAGTTGAAGCTTTGCCAAATCTTCAACAGTTGTCTCCAAGATTCTACCTTACATACATTTGGGCATCTAGGAGGGTAAGATCTATGTTCATCTTGTGTTTTTAGTGTTTTCTTAGGTGTCTTTTTTAAAGATGGAATCTTTATGATCTTTTGGTGTGTTCTTGAAGTGGGTTTGGAAGGTGAGCCTTATTAGGAGCTTGGTGGAGTGTTGAGTGAAGGTTTTTGTCTACAAGAGGTAACCCATGCTTTACAAAATCTATTTTGCTTACTTATATGATGATTTCTTGGATTCTACATGTGTTTTGCTATGAAATATGAGTGTTTATGCATTGTCTTGTGAAAATGCATATCTAGAGCTTATTATTAGGGTTCATGTGTGCCATTGCTTGGACATTACTTTGATTCAAGTCATTTTGTTGTATTTAGTGAGATTTGGCATGTTCTGCACTTGAATTTGAGCTTGGTGTTGAAAATCCCCGAAGGGATTATTTTGGGCACAGGTGTGTACCCGCGGGCAGAACGGCGGGCAGTGGCCTACCCGCCGCCCACCCGCGAGGAACAGATGGCCGGTGGGTATTGTACCCGCGAGCGGAACCACGGGTTGGGGCCTACCCGTGGTCCCACCCACGGGGAACATGATGTGGCTTGGCGGGGATTTGTTCCCTGTGATTCTTTTGACTCGGTATTTGGTCTTTTGACTTCCCGATGTTCTTTTGTGGAACTATTTGAGTGTCATCTTGGTGTTTCGTATGTCTAGAACTATATGGTAGGAATCCATGTAGGTTTTGGTGTCTTGAATCGTGCTAAGTGTTCAACATTGTGTTTCGTTGAACCGTGATGAGTCTTGTGTGTTCTTCGGAACTACGTTTGGTTTACCCATTTGATAAGCATGCTAGTTCGGTGTTTAAATGCTAGCGTGTGTGTTGTTTGTACATTCCTATTGTTGATGATGACTTGTGTTATTCATCGTTGTCGTTGGACTGTGATCCATTCCTTGATTGAGTATGGTTTCAAATCTTCGTTGTGATCTATTGATTGATTCCTGTTGAGGTGTGATGTGTGTGTGGCTTTACTTGGATTGCACGATTAGTGGTATGGGACACTAGTCACCAAGGTATTGATGTGGTCCTCGTGGTGGCCATGACGTGATTATGGAGTCTGTAACCTTTGTGTAAGGTTCACGTATTTCTTGGGTGGCATGTGTTGCCGTGTGTGTGATCGGTACCCTCGTGTACTATGAAATCGGTGGTTCTGTTGGAGGGACTGTTGGAGGGAGAACGACGGTTCCCGGAGGAATAAGGTTGGACTTGGTGTACAGGGGTCCTGGAGGTAAAGGTTGGAACTAGAAATAAGGTTGGGGGTAGCCATAAGGTTGGAACTGGGCATAAGGAAAGCATATTAACTCGTGATGGGTGAAGTCACGAGGGCTTGTGTAGCCGTTGCTGTGAGTTCTCTTCTTGTGACGTGTGTAGTCACAAAGGCATGTGTTTCCGTTGGGTGTGTCCTTATTGTTTCAAGTTGTGTTCTATTGTGTGATGATAGATTATACCTTGAGCCGTCCTTGTGAGTTGTTGTTGTCCTTTGTGGTCTTGGGATGTGTTCCCTTATCTTGTTGTGAGTGCTTTGAGTCTTATGTTGACCTTTGCTCTTGGTTTTGAACTTATATATATGTATTCTGTTTCGCAAATGACTTTACAAATGTATATCTTATCTATGTATGATATTTCACATGTATTGGTGGGTTACCAGCATTATTCGCTGACCGGGCGTCGTCCCATCTTTTATGTGTTTCTTTCAGGTGATGTTTAGACGAGAGCGCGGTATAGTGCCAGCTAGTATAGCTCCTTTCTTATGTGTTGTGGCCTGTGAGCCAGTTTAGACTTAGTACTTGAGCATGTGTGGTTTTAGATGCTGAACTGTGCAGATATTAGCCTGTGCGTTCATCCCTGGATGAGCGTGGCATAGCACCCCTTTGATTTCCAATTTATATATTCCTCTTTCAGTCTTCCACTGAGTTTAATGGTTTGTTTAAGATATCTGCATGTTTAAGGCTTAAAATAGCTTGGAAAATTAGGGGGTGTTACATAAACGCTTGGCCACGACAATCTTGGCCCGCTTGCAGCTTCCCACATCTTCGGCAAGCAAACTGTTAGTGTTTTTAAATGTTCAAAAACCCCATATTATAATTGGCAATATTATTATGGCATACTAAGATAGGTTTAGAGTTTGTCCGTCCAGCTCTACAGACGACTGATCAATCAGAAGCAACAACAGAAGGACTGACACTGAAGATCTGATTTAAGAAGCTGATTTCTAAAAGTCTTACGCGGTATTATCAGACAAGTTTGGAAAGAAGATCAGCGTATATTTTCAAGAAAGGTATGGACCTAATCTTCTGAGATTACATTCCTCTTTTATAGTCCTACCTTCTACGATCAAAGTCTTTTATGGAGAGAGTTTATTGATGAATCTATAAGTACCCGTACTCGAAGAGATTTAGGGTTACGCCGAATATATGAAGAAACACTCTCCATCTGCTATATGAATTTAGATCTTTGATTGTCATGTATCTTCTCAATACAATATGTTCATGGTGATTAAGATGATGAACTTGAGAAGAATCACTGCTGCTTGAACGAAAGGACACTGTGATCACACTGTTGTGGGAACAACATTAAAGAGCCTCGTTGAAGTGGACTGCATCAGAGTGGGCTCTCCAAGTGAAGGGAGTTCATTGGACTTCTGTATGCATGGCTCTCCATCTTCAACAATCCACTAAACCTGTGTAGACTGGGTATGTACCTTGTGTGAGGCACTTGGGTAAGATTATTGTATATCTACCTTTGTACATTGGATTATGATTTAGTGGATTGGACGCCTATGTGATCGTCCCCCAGACATAGATACACACTGTATCGAACTGGGTAAATATTCTGTGTCGTTGGCTTTGTGCTGTTATCTCTCTCTTACATCTTCTTCACTATTTATTATTACTGACTGACTTCGTAACTGAATCAATCAGTAATCTCTGACAGTTGATTAATTCTGTTAATCAATCTAAAAAATAGAATATGCAAAATTACATGTGGTATCAGAGCTTTTAAGTCTACATAGTGACTTGATCCGACGGGTTGTTTTGAGTTTTGCATTCTCTCTGTTTTTTCGCAAGTTCTTTCTGTGTGTTCGTTGGCTGGTTGTTTGTATTCAGGATGGATGCAAGTATGAAACCACCAAAACTAGATGGTCATATCTACTCTTTCTGGAAGGCTCGCATGGAGATATATCTTCAAGCACAAGGTACCAGGGTTTATCGTACTGTCCTAACTGGGTGGAGTCATCCCACTTCTCAGAATGCACAAGGAGTTACTGAAGATAAGCCCATGGAGACCTAGACAGACGATGAAATAAATGCCTCGGATCTAAACAACAAGGCATTAAATTCAATTGTAGGATCTTTGCATGAATCTGTATTTACTCTTGTCACATGAGTAAAAGAGGCTAAACGTGTTTGGGTAATTCTTGATACCAAATTTGAAGGAACTAGTGATGTCAAACAGTCAAAGCTACAAATGGTTTTGTCAGAATTCGAGGCACTTAGAATGACTGAAGAAGAAACCATTTCGACCTTTCACAGTAGAGTTCAGAATCTTATGAACCGAGCCTCAATCCTTGGAGAACCTTTCACTGATGAAAGAGTGGTCAAAAAGATCCTTCGATCTTTACCTAAACGGTTTCGAATGAAAGTAACTGCTATTCAGGAACACACAGGTTGGGAAAAGAAGACTGTCGGAGAATTTATGGGAAGCTTACACACATATGAACTAGAAGTTCTTGCTGATGGTGATCTTAGAAGCAACAGAAAAGGAAAGTCAGTGGCCTTTGTGGCTGAGGATGATCGAGAATCTGACAGAGACGACATAGATGATGAAACCTTGGCTCTTCTAACCAAAAATTTCAAGAAAATCTTAAAAGGTTTCAACAGAAAGGGACAAGGTCAGTCTACCAGGACACAATACAAAGGCAACAACTCCTCATATCAAAAGGCTGAAACATCACCTTTCTCACAGAACAATCAATCTCAGACTGGTCGAACCAGACAAGACAGAAACAGTTCCACAGACACAGTTAAATCCCTCAACCGGTCAGTACAGTGTAAGGAATGTGAAGGATATGGACACATACAGGCTGAATGTACAACGTATCTCAAAAGGAAAAAGGTTATGTCGGTAGCTACTTTAAGCGATGATGAGGAGGAAACTTCAAATGATCAGTCAGAGGATAATGTGGGAAACTTTGTAGCCTTCTTTACTGCTACAGACCTTCAGTCAGACGAAGATCAATCAGATGACAAATCATACATATCAACTGATGATTTTGAAGAGAGACATACTCAACTTGAAACAGAATTTGCAAAACTTGTTAGTAGCTGGGAACAACTTGTGAAAGTGAATAAGAATCTGAATGAAGAGCTGAAGCAAAGAGATGATCTTCTAAAGAAACTGAATACAGATCTAGTCATAAAAGAAGATCTCATCACTCAGATAAGGTCCAGAGAAGGAAAACTGATCAAGGACTTGGAGAGTCTGAAGAAAAATATCCAGATGATGGACACCACATCTACCCTAGATAAAATTCTAGACTCTGGCAGAAATACTAATGACAAAAAGGGTCTGGGATTTGAACGAGGTGAATCTTCAAATAACGCACCTAAGTTCATCAAAGAGGGTATGTCTAAGATCACAACTGATCACAACTATGAACAAGGACAGTCATCTCAGTCAGTGCAGAACAAGGGAAAGAGATACGACCAGACTACTAATACTGGCCTGGGCAGATTAACTCATCAATCTCATTATTCAAGGTTCAAAAATAAGATTGTCAAAGTTAAATATTACACCCTTGTTTGTCATTACTGTCAAACAAAAGGTCATACTCGGCCTGAGTGCTATTTTTTCTACAGAGATCAAAGGAAGGAAAAATATCAGAATAAGACCATTACACCATTCACTCGAAAGGTTGGGTCAGGAAGTCAGAAGTTATCTGCTACCCCACCATTGCTCTGACCGCATCTACAACTGACGCTAGATGGTATTTTGACAGTGGGTGTTCCAGACATATGACAGGAAATGTTAAGATTTTAATGGTTGTTCAACCTAGCAGTGGAGCTGTGACATATGGAGATGGACAAAAAGGGAAAATAGTTGGGAAAGGTGTCCTAAATGTACCAGGTTTACCTCAATTAGAAGAAGTCCTGCTTGTCAGTGGGTTGAAAGCGTATCTTATTAGCATCAGTCAGTTGTGTGATCAAAATTAGAATGTGTGCTTCGATCGTAACTGCTGCAGAGTTAGTGACAAAGCAAATCAACTAGTCATGGAAGGAATTCGGTCCTCAAACAATTGTTACGTCTTGGCAAATGGAACTACATGTCACTTATCCAAATCTGATGAATCAAAACTCTGGCATAGACAACTGGGTCACGTAAACTTCAGAGATATGGATAAGTTGATAAAACTGGAAGCAGTGAAGGGTGTACCTAAGATCAGAATAAATCCTGAAAAAATCTGTGGTGCATGTGCTATTGGGAAACAAATCAGAACTCCACACAAAGCAGTAAGAGGCATCACCACTGAGAAGTGCCTAAATCTTGTCCACATAGACCTCATGGGGCCAACACAAACTGAAAGCATTGGGGGAAAGAAATACATATTTGTGTGTGTAGATGATTTCTCTCGATACAGCTGGGTATACTTTCTGAGAGAAAAGACAGAAGCTTTCAAGGCTTTTAAAACTCTGTGTATAAGAGTTCAGAAGGAAAAGAATGAGTCTATAATAAAAGTTCAGAGATTGAGGAGCGATCATGGAAAGGAATTTGAGAACTCACTATATTCAGACTTCTGCTCCGAGCACGGTATATCACATGAGTTCTCAGCCCCTAGAACTGCTCAACAGAATGGAGTAGTGGAAAGAAAGAATCGAACTTTACAAGAAATGGCTAGAGTTATGCTACATGCCTCGCATCTGCCGCAGTGCTTCTGGGCCGAAGCAGTACACACAGCCTGTCATACCATAAATAGGGTCTATCTTAGACCAGGAACAACCAAAACTCCATATGAGATCTGGAAGGGTAAGAAGCCAAATCTGCAGTACTTTCATGTGTTTGGGACAAAGTGTTATGTGCTAGCTGATAGAGAACAAAGAGGGAAGTTCGAACCAAAAAGTGATGAGAGCATCTTCCTTGAATACTCTCCAAATAGTCGTGCCTACAGAGTCTACAACAAGAGGACTCAATCTGTGATGGAGTCAATAAATGTGGTTATAGATGACGGTCCAAAAGAGTCAGTAGACACAACAGTGACAGATTCAGTGACAGAACTTCATCTCAGTGATACAATTGCCACTAATAGCAACAGTCAGCCCAAACCACAGGAATCGTCATATGAAGATCAAGAAAGTTCGGATCAAGAGACAAACCTCATAAGTGATACAGGTAAAGACAAACCCACCAGAACTCAGAAAAACCATCCATCAGACAACATTACTGGAGATCCATCAGATGGGATGAAGACCAAGAGCAGAATAAGAAATAATTTGACAGAAGTATCTGGGTCTGCTTGTTATACCTCAAAGATAGAACCCAGAAATGTTAAAGAAGCCTTACAGGATGATCTATGGATCAAGGCAATGCAGGAGGAGCTACATCAGTTTGAGAGGAATCATGTCTGGGATCTAGTTTCAAGACCGGTTGGTGTTAACGTAATTGGAACGAAGTGGATCTTTAAAAATAAAACTGATGAAGCAGGGAATATAGCAAGGAACAAAGCTCGGTTAGTGGCTCAAGGGTATACTCAGATTGAAGGAATTGACTATGATGAGACTTTTGCTCCTGTAGCTAGACTCGAGTCAATCAGGATTTTGTTGGTTGTCGCATGCATTTTGGGATTCACATTGTTTCAGATGGATGTCAAAACAGCATTCCTAAATGGCTATCTCCATGAAGATATCTATGTGGCCCAACCTAAAGGTTTGGAAGATCCAGATCATCCTTCATATGTCTATAAGCTTCGAAAAGCTCTCTATGGTCTCAAACAAGCCCCACGGGCATGGTATGAACGACTGACACAGTATCTGCTTCAGCATGGGTATAAACGGGGAAGTGTTGACAAAACCCTGTTTGTAAAAACTACTGGAAGTCATGTAACCATAGCCCAAATCTATGTTGATGACATCGTGTTTGGATCAACCTTACAGAAATACACTGACGAGTTAGTAAAGGTGATGAAGGAAGAGTTTGAAATGTCCATGGTTGGTCAACTGACATACTTCCTAGGTCTACAGGTCAAGCAAAGTCCTGAGGGATACTTTATTTCACAAGAGAAGTATGCTAAGAATCTAGTTAAAAAGTTTGATCTGGAATCATGTAAATCATCCAGGACACCAATCTCCACCTCCACAAAAGTATCGAAAGATGAAACTGGTGTATCAGTGGATAACACAGTTTATCGCAGCTTGATAGGGAGTCTGTTGTATCTAACAGTCAGTCGACCAGACATAATGTTCAGTGTTGGAATCTGTGCAAGGTATCAATCTGACCCAAAGGAATCACACTTGATAGCTGCAAAACGCATTCTAAAATATGTTAAAGGAACAATGCAGTATGGTCTCTGGTACTCCAAGGATAGGGATGGCAATGGGTCGGGTGTGGGTCGGGGAGGGCTACATCCATCACCCGACCCACCTTATATTTTCTCCACCCACCCCCACCTCCAACCCGCATCGGGTGGACTTTTTCAGAACCCACCCCCACCCCCACCGGGTGCGGGTGCCCACTACGGGTACCCACCACTTATCATCTTATTATGTTTTTCAAAAAATAATATTTAAATTATTTACACATAATAAAAAAATAAAATTCATTAGTGATACTAAAACATAAATAATGGAAATATTTAAATATAATAACTAAATTGTTAATTTTTAAAAATAAACTTAGTAGTTTTGATATAAAAAATAGTAAAAAGATACACGGAGTTATATAAACTATTATAAATAACTACATACTAGTATTTATTTTACTATTATATATATATATACACACACACATGGTGGGTCGGGTGGGGTTCTAGGCGGGTCTTGTACATAGAACCCGAATCCAACCCGACCCACCGCGGGTTTTCTTTTTTAAGACCCACCCCCGACCCACCACCCACCATCACCCAAAAAAACCCGATCCATGCAGGGTGGATTCGGGTGGATATCCACAGGTCGGATTGAAATTGCCATCCCTATCCAAGGATAGTGTACTAAGTCTGGTTGCCTACTGTGATGCTGATTGGGCAGGAAATATTGATGACCGAAAGAGTACTTCCGGAGGATGTTTCTTTGTTGGTAAAAACTTAGTATCATGGCTGAGTAAGAAACAGAATTCAATTTCACTAAGCACTGCAGAGGCAGAATACATAGCTGCAGGAGGATGTTGTACTCAGTTGGTTTGGATGAAACAGATGTTCCTAGATTATGGTCTTACTCAAGGGATAATGACACTCTATTGTGACAATGTCAGTGCTATTAATATTTCCAAGAATCCAGTTCAACATTCCAGAACAAAGAATATTGACATCAGGCATCATTACATCAGATACTTGGTTGAATCCAAGGAAATTGAATTGGAATACATTTAAACTGACAAACAACTGGCGGACATTCTAACTAAGCCGCTAGACGCCAATCGTTTTGAAATTCTCAGGTCTGCTCTGGGAATTTGCAGAATTGATTAAATAAAGCAGTTGGTCAATCAGAGAGGACTGGTGTACACGGGTCAGTATTACGATTTGACTTTTTGAAGACTCCTCTCTATTTTTGTTAAGTGGTGTTATTTTGGCCTTAATGATATCTCAAAAAGATTTTAATCTTTTTCAAAATTCAAATGTCCTTGGGTTCCGTTGCCTTCCTAAAAAGAAGCTATACCGTTGTGTCAATCAATCGCGTCTGCATGATATTTGACAAGTCGCATTGATTAGGGTTCTTCACCCTTTAGTCTATTTGATACCGGGCCAAGAAGAGAACAGGCCTTCACGCATCTCAGCACTCAAACCCTTTCTCTCTCAGCATACCTGCTCTCAGTATTGTATTTCTCTCCTCTCACAAAAAATTTCTCCAATGGCGGACACGGTAAGAAATATCATCATCAAGCTTGGAAACAAGACACATTCTCCAGAGGTGGCCCTTAAGCACATTCAGACGCTATTGCAGTTTGCTATGAAGAAGAAGCTCAAACTTGATCCTCTGCTTCGTGACGAGATTTTAGTAACTGTGATGACCTATTACCCAGAGTTTTATGCAGAATGGTCTGAAGATGATGCGACTGAACTGCTTATGATGGTTTCTAAAGGCAGTGATGAAGTTTCTCCAGTATATATTCCAGAACCCTTGAATGGAAATCGGGCCGGGGCATTCCTTCAATACTTTGCACATCGTGCCCTAGAATTGGTTGAGGTCTCTCGACGGCAAGCGGAGGCGCACCCTCTGTATCTCGAAGCTGCTCAGAAAGAGGCAAAACACAGATAGGAGATCCTCCGAAACAGGTCAAACAATTCTGAAACTCCTATTGAAATTTCACCAGATAAACTTGATGTTTCTGCTACCCCATCTTGTGTGCCTGTTATTTCTGAAAATTTAACTGCTTTGGATTCCGAGAATACCCCTGTGAATGTTGATTCTACATCTCTGCCTGTGAGTGAGTCTGTTGGTGTGAAAACTGATGTCTTGCCTGTGTCTGATGATAAAGAAGAGTCCTCTGATGAGCCAAATAAACTGAGTTTAGTTGTTTATGCTTCTGATAATATTGCTCTGCCTCCGGCTGAAATTGCTGATGACCCTAAAGAAGTTTGTTCTGTCGTTGACACTCCTGTCTTACCTGTTAATGTTGAACCTGTTGATCTATCAAGCCCCCACAAGTCTGAGAAAACAGGTGGTATCCCAGTCTACACTGCCACATCATTGGGCGAAAGTCTGGAACATGTGCGACATTTTGCAGGTCTACCATATGCTTCAATCCCTCAACCGTATCAAGTGATTCACCCTTCTGAATCTTCCAGTGAAGATGTTAAAATACTGGCTGAAGTGTATGGATCTCAAACACTTCCATCTGTTATTCCAACTGTTGAGGCCACTGCTCATCCTGACTCCACGACCTTCAAAATTTGAGAAATTTCGAATATTATTGGGAGCTCATCTGCCAATGTTTCTGATTCCAGTCATTTTGTGACTCCTGTTCAATTCCCATCCAAAGAAACAAGAAGGTCTAAAAGGAAGAATGTTCCAGTAAAGGTTGTTGTTGAGACTGGTGATGACAGTGCTAATGTGGATCAGCCTGAGAAGAAAAGGAGGTCGAGTGAGGGTGTTAAGCCGGAAGAAAATCTGCCTATTCAACAAGTGTTCAAGACTCTGCGATCGTCTGTTAAGCAAAAGGGGCATGTTGTTCAAGTTACTTCTGTACCTGCACCTTCTATCAAAAAAGGGAAGCCATCCACACGATCAAGAGGACGAAGCATTACTCCTGCGGTTCAACCTGTCGAAGAAATTGATCCATCTGTTTACAGGCCTCAGTTTGTTTCTCCTGCTGCTCAGACCAAATTGTCTACCATGGTTAGAAGGGATCTTATTGTTCAATGATCTGTGGATGAGAACCAGTTGAATTCTGTATGTGACATTTTACCTTTGCTGAATGAAGTCGGTTTGTTGAAGACTGTCACGAACATCTGCCCATACTCTAAGCTTCTCACGTATGAATTCTATTGTAATCTCAATGACGAGATTGACATCCTATTTGGGCCACGACCGATGCAGATTTTCATTAGAGGAAGGTGGTACGTTTTTGGGCCGGACATGATCAATGAATACTATGGTTTGACTGCTGTGCAAGAAGACCCTGTCACTGACTGGAACTTGGTGGCCAGAACTCTTACTGGTGGACAGACAAAATCTTGGCCTACAGGAGATAAGGACTATCTGCAGAACTCGCATCTCACATCCAGATATGTGATTCTACATCGGCTGGCCCTTCACAATTGGCTCCCATCAGCCCATTTCCACACAGTTGGCAAGTTACTGGCAGGCTTCTTATTTCGCATTGGAACGAAGATGCCAATTGATCTGGGAAAATGGATTTACTATCACATTCTTACCTTAATTCATCCACGGGAACAGAAGGTAAGACTACCCTTCCCAAATCTGATTTTTGGCATTCTTACCACTCAGGGTCTTGAACCTATGCCCAGTGAGGTGATCAGCCCAACACTGCTCTATACTGTTGATAAACGCCTGCTGACTGGAGATCACATTCGGGATGTTGTTCCTGTGTCTGCCCCATCCAATTCTGAACCTGATGTTGTGTCTGATGACTCTCCTCATGCTAAGGATATTCAGCTTTCCATACAGTTAAAGGAAAGGGTCGCTGATCTTGAGACAGTACATAGCATTATTACAAAGCAACTGACAGGGGCCCGTACTGAGCTGGCAATCGTTCTACTTCGTTTAAGCCTATCAGAATCTGCTGCTGCTGTTGATCCTGCGAAGTCTGACAGTGACACTCCCTCCAATGCTTGACCTTTGGCTATCATTGGCAAAAAGGGGGAGTAGTATGAACTCAGGGGGAGTTTTTGTGTTTGAGTACCTTCTGGCCCTGGCTGGGCGTTGTTTTTTATGACACCATTTTTTGCTTTTGATCATAAACTGTTTTGGATCTTATGTTTTTGTTTTTGTTCTACGTAATCAGATTAGACTCATGGGTTGCTTCTTTATAATAACCTATCTTAGATCTTTATGTTTTGTCTATCTATATAGTCGAGTTGTTTTGCCAAATAATAGCCAAAGGGGGAGTTTGTTAGTGTTTTTAAATGTTCAAAAACCACATATTATAATTGGCAATATTATTATGGCATACTAAGATAGGTTTAGAGTTTGTCCGTCCAGCTCTACAGACGACTGATCAATCAGAAGCAACAACAGAAGGACTGACACTGAAGATCTGATTTAAGAAGCTGATTTCTAAAAGTCTTACGCGGTATTATCAGACAAGTTTGGAAAGAAGATCAGCGTATATTTTCAAGAAAGGTATGGACCTAATCTTCTGAGATTACATTCCTCTTTTATAGTCCTACCTTCTACGATCAAAGTCTTTTATGGAGAGAGTTTATTGAAGAATCTATAAGTACCCGTACTCGAAGAGATTTAGGGTTACGCCGAATATATGAAGAAACACTCTCCATCTGCTATATGAATTTATATCTTTGATTGTCATGTATCTTCTCAGTACAATATGTTCATGGTGATTAAAATGATGAACTTGAGAAGAATCACTGCTGCTTGAACGAAAGGACACTGTGATCACACTGTTGTGGGAACAACATTAAAGAGCGTCGTTGAAGTGGACTGCATCAGAGTGGGCTCTCCAAGTGAAGGGATTTCATTGGACTTCTGTATGCATGGCTCTCCATCTTCAACAATCCACTAAACCTGTGTAGACTGGGTATGTACCTTGTGTGGGGCACTTGGGTAAGATTATTGTATATCTATCTTTGTACATTGGATTATGATTTAGTGGATTGGACGCCTATGTGACGTTCCCCAGACGTAGATACACACTGTATCGAACTGGGCAAATATTCTATGTCGTTGGCTTTGTGCCGTTATCTATCTCTTACATCTTCTTCACTATTTATTATTACTGACTGACTTCGTAACTGAATCAATCAGTAATCTCCGATAGTTGATTAATTCTGTTAATCTATCTAAAAAAGAGAATATGCAAAATTACACAAACATCTTAGCTTGATTCCCTTGCTCCATCCGGTTGGGTCCTTGGGTTGAAGATGACACATTCTTAGCTTGAAAACTCGATCGTCGCTTCTTAAAGGTGGAAGAACCTCCGCTCTCGGTCCTCTTTCTCGCTAGCTCAAAAGATCCTCGCTGAAGCTGCTGAGCACGGTACAGATCCGTGGCACTCACATAAGCATCCTTAAGAGAACTCGGTCTGCTCACAGTCAAAGCTTTTCGTGCCTCATAATTCAAGCCGGAAACGAATTTCTCGACCTTGGCGAGCTCCGTAGGCACGAGCATCCGAGCAAAGCGTGCCAACTTCAAAAACTTCTTGTGGTACTCAACCACAGACAGAGATCCTTGCTGCAGGTGGAGGAATTCCTCGTACATGGCGGCTCGCACATGTGCCGGGTAAAACCTCTCGCGCATCCTGTCCTTAAGCGCGGACCAATCGAACTCAGGTTCCTCAAGGAAGGTCGGACCCTCATGAATCCACCACAGATCAGCCTCATGACAGAAGTAGAACGTTGCCAGTTATACTATTCTTTCCTCGGGACAACCCACAACCGCGAAGATCTTGTCGAACACTCTCATCCATTCCTCCAAAACAACCGGGTCTTCTTCACCCGCGAAGGTCGGCGGCCTGTGACCCGTCACCAAACGACCCATGTCCCTGTGCCCAGCAGGTTGAGGACGTGGCACGGGATGGTTGTTGTTCAGCAATGCCTCGCTAAGAGTCTGCATCGTCTGTGTTAACTGCTCGAGGTTCTGAGCAAGCTGCTCGTTCGTCGGGGTCTCCGGTTTGCGCGCTCGTGGACGAGGAGGCATTGCAAACTTCAACAACAACAACACGGTTACCAAAAAGACACCAGACAAGCACATAACTGAAAGCAACACTCAACTCACCGAGCAACCTAGAGTCCTAAGCCTACCACTTAGATTCTTAAGGTCAATTTAAGGTCTCCTAGGCCCAAAACCTAGGCTCTAATACCAACTGTAACACCCCCTAAAACCAAACTATTTAAAGCCTTAAACATGCAGATATATTAAACAAAACATTAAACTCAGCGGAAGACTGAAAGAGGAATATATAAACTGGAAGTCAAAGAGGTGCTACGCCACGCTCATCCAGAGATGAACGCACAGGCTAATATCTGCATAGTTCAACATCTAAAACCACACATGTTCAAGTACTAAGTCTAAACTGGCTCACAGGCCACATAACACAAGAAGGAGCTACACTGGCTGGCACTAAACCGCGCTCTCGTCTAAACATCACCAGAAAGAAACACATAAAAGATGAGACGACGCCCGGTCAACGAATGATGTTGGTAACCCACCAATACATGTGAAATATCATACATAGATAAGATATACGTTTGTAAAATCATTTGCGAAACGGAATACTTATATATAAGTTCAAAAACAAGAGTAAGATCAACACAAGACTCAAAGCACTCACAATAAGATAAGCGAACACATCCCAAGACACGCCAAGAAGCAATAATAACTCATAAGAACGACTCAAGGCATAATCTAAAATCACACAGTAGATTAACACCCGACATGCACAACTCAAGAGAATAAGGACACACCCAACGGCAACACATGCCCTTGTGACTACACACGTCACAAGAAGAGAACTCACGACAACGGCTACACAAGCCCTCGTGACATCACCCATCACGAGTTGATATGCCTTCCTTATGCCCGGTTCCAACCTTATGGCTACCCCCAACCTTATATCTAGTTCCAACCATTACCTCCAGGACCCCTGTACTTCATAGTCCAACCTTTTCCCTCCTGGGACCGTCGTCCCCCACCAACAAACCACCAACAAGACCACCGATTCATAGTACACGAGGGTATCGATCACACACACGGCAACACATGCCACCCAAGAAATACGTTAACCTTACACAAAGGTCACAACTCCATAATCACGTCATGGCCACCACGAGGACCACTGCAATACCTTGGTGACCAGTGTCCCATATCACTAATCGTGCAATCCAGGTAAAGCCACGCACACCACACCTCAACAGGAATCAATCAACGGATCACAACGAAGATATGAAACCATACTCAATCAAGGAATGGATCACAGTCCAACAACAACGATGAATAACACAAGTCATCATCAACAATAGGAATGTACAAACAACACACACGCTAGCATTTAAACACCGAACTAGCATGCTTATCAAACGGGTAAACAAACATAGTTTCGAAGAACACACAAGACTCATCACGGTTCAACGAAACACAATGTTGAACATTTAGCACGATTCAAGACACTAAAACCTACATGGATTCCTACCATATAGTTCTAGACATACGAAACATCAAGAAGACACTCAAATAGTTCCACAAAAGAACATCGGGAAGTCAAAACACCTAATACCGAGTCAAAAGAATCACGGGGAACAAATCCCCCAACAACCATACACTGTACCCCGCGGGTGGACCCACGGGAAGGCCCCTACCCGCGGTTCCGTCCGCGGGTACATTACCCACAAGCGCCATGTACCCCGCGGGTGGGCGAAGGGTGGACGCCTACCCGCCGATCCGCCCGCAGGTACATAACTGTACACCAAAAAATCCCTTCGGGGATTTTCAACACCAAGCTTAAATTTAAGTCCAAAACATGCGAAATCTCACCAAATACAAAAAAATGACTTGAATCAAAGGAATAACCAAGCAATGGCATACAAGAACCCTAATAACAAGTTCTAGATATGCATTTTCAAAAGACAATGCATAAACACTCACATTTCATAGCAAAACACATGTAGAATCCAAGAAATAATCATATAGGAAAGCAAAATAGATTTTGTAGAGCATGGGTTACCTCTTGTAGACAAAAACCTTCACTTAACACTTCACCAAGCTCCTAATAAGGCTCACCTTCCAAACCCACTTCAAGAACACACCAAAAGATCATAAAGATTCTATCTTTAAGAAAAGACACCTAAGAAAACACTAAAAACACAAGATGAACATAGATCTTACCCTCCTAGATGCCCAAATGTATGAAAGGTAGAATCTTGGAGACAACTCTTGAAGATTTGGCAAAGCTTCAACTTGGCTTGGAAGAAAAGCTATCACTACTACAAAATTGGAAATATAAGTAGTATTTTCCACTACACCTTCAAGGTGAAGGTGTCTTGAAAAGAAAAAGGGAGAATTTTCCTAGGCACCAATTACAAAGAGATGCCTCGGAAATATTATTATTATAATAATCATATTGGAATCCGCGGCAACCACCTAGACCGGCGCCGCGTATATAATATTATTATTATAATAATATTAGAATCCGAGTCACCCGCTTAGACAGGCGCCACGAATATAATAATATTATTATAATAATATATTAGAATTCGAGCACCCGCTTAGACCAGCGTCGCGGATGTAATATTATTATTATATTACTATTGGAATCCGAGGCACCCGCTTAAACAGGAGCCCCCGATTCCCACTCCTTCCGCTAATATATATTATTAAAATATAATAATATAATAATAAGAACAGATCTGCTCTCTCTCTCTCGCAAAGCTTCAACTTAGCTTCATGCTCTCTCTCTCTCTCCCTCTCTCGCCTTCTCCGCCCCATTTTTCCATTGCATCTCCGCTCGCTGCCCTCTCATTTTCGACGATGACAACCGACAGCCGATCTTCCTCTCGCCTTTTCATTTCCGCCACCGCTCTTCCTTCGCCGACGACAACAGCCGACAGCCACCGCCGAAGCCTCAGCCACACTCGCCACCGCCACCACCCCGTAGCTGCTGATTCCAAAATAATCGGTAAGTTTATTTTTATATGGATAGAGGGAAACTGTCGAGCAAGGAGCCAAGGAAGAAGACAGTTCGCACTACCTCTCAACCCTAATTTTTAGATTTATAGGTGGAATTATATTTTCCTGTTTGGGACAACCAGTCTGTGTTTTTTTATGGTTTTGCCAGTTTCTTATATTTTTTTGTGCTTGTTCCAAACTCACTATGTAACACATAGTTGCTATGGTATGTTATTGTTGGCTATCTTTTAGCGGGTTCTATCTTTTAGCTGGGTATGAAATTCATTAAGGAAATAGTACAGGTATGTATTCCAGGTGCTAATGAACTGTGATACTCCCCACCCCACCCTCTCCTCATCCCTAAAAGAAAGTGAAGAAAAGAATGCTTGATTCCTTTGGAGAAGACATAATTTACTAGAAGTTAATTAACTTGTTCTTCCCCACACAGCTAAAAGTTGTGGGCCCTGTTGCAGTGATTGGAGGACTACTTCAAATAGTTATCTTCATGTTCTTCTGTGGCATAACTGCAATGGTATGAATTTCAGATTTGATATTTTCTTAACTTGCTACAAGTATGCTTAAATCCATGTTTTCCAATCTGTTGTAGTTATGTGGAGCAAAATTATCAGAGGGTGTGTTTGTAGGTTGCTTTCACTCTATGTCTTCAACAGCAGTGGTATATTTCTTCTGCTAATAATCATTATCAGTGAATCCTTGTCTTATAGAGAAACTGCATTTCATTAATTCTGCCTAAATTTTAACTCTCTAAAACATGTTTTCCTTATTGAAAATGTTGTGTCATAAGTTCTAGAATCTCACATGTTGAATTGGTTTATGTTTCAGTGATCTGTCTGGTAATTTGCTCTATGGTGATATACCCTTCTCAATCTCAAAGCTAAAGCAGCTTGAGTTGTTGTGAGTGATAGACTGTGCTTGCTTTGTTAACTCCTGATCACGATGTGTTTATAGTTTATCTTTTTTCTGGTTTTTGTTAGTCTAAACCACTCTCAAATACAGAAACTTGAAGAACAACCAACTTATAGACCCCATTCCATCAATGTTAACACAGATTCCTAATCTGAAAACTCTGTAAGTTATTGCACTACAGAAATCAATATAATGCAGCAATATCGGATTTCTGCAACAAATTACTGGAGAGATTCCTTACAATATCGGATTTCTGCAAGTTGCAACTCTGTAAGTTGGATCAATTGCTTTTTGAGTCAAAAGTCTTTAATCATTATCAACCGTATTTGTGTTTGTCATTGGATTGTATACTGTTTTACTGAAATCAATCCTTAATTGGCATTGGGATAATGGGTGTATCTGATTCTTTCTATCAGATCTTTACAAGGCAATGGGCTATCAGGTGTAATTCCTGAGGTTATAAGTCTAATGCAAGCACTTGCCGTTCTGTGAGTATCAACCTTTGTCTTTTTCTTGTTTGCTATAATCATTCTTATTGAATTACATTTCAGAGTGCTAAAGTTTTTTACTTTGTCTTCTCAAGGGACTTAAGTGAGAATGAACTAGAAGGGTCAATTCCACCTATTCTTGGCAATTTGTCTTACACTGGGAAGCTATAAGATCCAGATCAAATTCAAAAAAAATTTCCCTATACTTTTCTCATTCTGATACGTCTATATTGTTCTTCAGGTACCTCCATGGAAACAAACTTACCGGCTCAATCCCACCAGAATTGGGAAATATGTCAAAACTTAGTTACTTGTAAGATACAGGAGAAAATTTCAATTTTGGTCCACTGACTATTGGGGTTGTGTTAATTGCAACACTTGACTTTCAAAAATGTTAATTTAGTGCATTGACTATGCAATTTCTATCAATTTTGGTCACACCGGCCAAATTGCCGGCCAATTCTCACCGGAAATATTTAATAGGTTAAATAATGAGGGTATTTTAGTCATTTTATTCAACTTTTGGTTTCTTCTCCGATGAGCCCGGCCATTTCCGGCAGACAACTTTTTCTCCGATAGAAAGCTAGCAGCCTATCAGTTTCTCCAGTACAACAATGACCCATTGCTCGCCGACACAATCGCAATTCGCCGACAAAATCTCTGTAAATCTCATCTGGAAAATTCAAGCCGGCCCAGAGAGCTATAATCGCCGATTTCGTATCCTATCTCTCCGCCCAAAACTGAGGGGAATGCACCACCTGCATTTACCTAATAGAGGAGAACTAAACATGCTCCCGATAACATCAATTTGGCTCAATGCCAGAAGGTGGGAGAGTGTGTTTTCGAGAGAAACCATGTTTAACTTATAGATCCTCTTTGAATTCCTACGAGGACTCCACATCAGAATCTTTTAAACCTTCTCTATAAAGTTCAAATTGTTCGGAGCTCCACCTGCATATTAAATGTAGATTAAAAGTAGCCATCTTGTCGGAGAAAAAATTGTCTGCCGGAAATGGGTAAAGTTGATAGGCTGCAAAGTTGAGTAAATTGTCTGCCGGAAAAAATTGTCTGCCGGAAATGGGTAAAATAAAGAAAAGTTGAGTAAAATGACTAAAATACCCTCATTATTTAACCTATTAAATATTTCCGGTGAGATTTGGCCGGCAATTTGGCCGGCGTGACCAAAATTGATAGAAATTGCATAGTCAAGGCACTAAATTAACATTTTTGAAAGTCAAGTGTTGCAATTAACACAACCCCAATAGTCAGTGGATCAAAATTGAAATTTTCTCTAAGATACAGAGTATTAACTATTAGTACACAGTGAAAATAAAATGTTTCAATGAAATTCTTAGCTAAGCTTCTCGGCATTCTTTGCAGGCAACTAAATGACAATGAACTAGTCGGCAGAATCCCTGGTGAACTTGGGAAATTGGAGCAATTATTTGAACTGTGAGTCTGAATTATATATTTCTCACGAAGCCCTTAACTCACCCGGATAAAAGTTCCAGGAAGGTCCCGGTGGTCCCTTAAACAAAGGACCATGAAGTTCTTGGTCTGAAGGTGCTAATTGGTTAGTATTGATTTGCACTAAGGCAATGAGGCATTATGGAGTAGTTAGTGGTTTGTATAGGCATTATGCCCTTGTGGGGTGACCACTTTTGGGTCACATGTAAAACATTGTTTTGGTGGCAATGAATAACTCCTTAAAAAAACATTTATTTATTAAACTTTTCCTTTTGGCTTTAATTTTTTCTTTTATATATATATATATATATATATATATATATATATATATATATATATATATATATATATATATATTTATTTATTTATTTATTTATTTATTTAAAAAATGGTAACTTTCCAAGGCACCCACCTGTAACTGGGTGTCTCGGAAACAAATTAATAAAATAATAATAAAGGACTATCCGAGGCACCTGCAGCGGAGCAGGTGCCTCGAAAAGTCCATATTAAAAAATTTAAAAAAAAATCATTTTCCGCTTTCCGAGTCACCTGTACAGTCTCCAAGATCCGAGTCACCTGTACAGGTGACTCGGAAAGTGTTTTATGGGTGACTCTAAAAAAGCTTTTTTTGTACTAGTGTATCTACCTTTTTAGAGAGAAGATAGAGCTAAAGTTTCGAAAGTGTAAGGAGAGAAATGAGGATTTTCTACTAGGTTAGCTTGCATTACTAACACAAGGTGAAAAGTCATGAAAAGCCTAAGGTACAACCTTGACTTTGGGGTTGACTAGTCAATTACTAGTCCCCAACTATTGAATAATTAGGAATTTAAGGAATTAAATTACCAATTGGTTTAGGATCAATTACTTAATTAATCCCTTAATTGAATTTGGATTACGGGGTGTCACAATGATGGTTCCGGCAACGTAGTTTCGGCGCAAATTGTTTATTTCAAGTTCCGGTGGACAAGCTTCTTCTCCGGCAGCTTCTGTTTATTTGATTGACTGATGTTGAAGCTTAATGCAAAACAATAATAATAATAATAATAATAATAATAATAATAATATTATTATTATTATTATTATTATTATTATTATTATTATTATTATTATTATTATTATTAATAGTAATAATAATAATAATAATAATAATAATAATTATTATTATTATTATTATTATTATTATTATTATTATTATTATTATTATTATTATTATTATTATTATTATTATTATTATTATTATTAATAATAATAATAATAATAACAATAACAATAACAATAACAAGGTGTCGTTTCAGTACCTTCGGTTCTAAGGTCATGTTGTTTCGTACCACCTTCAGGCTCCATTTTTTTACGTGATTTGTGATCTGTTTGGGATCAAATTTTGGTGGGTATGACTGAGAATAAATATGTTGTTGTAATTGATATAGTTTGTAACACCCCCCAAAAACAAGACCTAAAAACAAGTCTTAACACATGCAGATTAACACAAACACTAGCACAGCGGAAGAAAACGGAAACTGGATAAAAGAAATCCAAAACAGGGGTGTTATGCCATGTCTACCACACCCAGTAAATGCTAAGGCGAACAATCTGCAAGTGTATCACTATCCCAAAACATTAAACTACAAACAGTCTAAAATCATTGGCACGCAGGCCACAAAAACACAATCTAAAGGTACAGGCGCTAAGCTACCGACTCTAGACATCGCGCTCGACTACTCAACACCTGAAAGAACACAAAGATAAACATCGGGGCGACGCCCGGTCAGCGAAAGATGCTGGTAACCCACCAATACCGTTAAGTATCATAAATAGGTAGATATAAGATATAAAAACTATTTTCGAAACGGAATACATATATATAAGTCAAAAGCCAAGATCAGAAGACAACACAAGACTCACCACTCACAAGGATAAAACCGGGAACACATCCCAACCACAAAGGTTAACCACACACAAGGATAAAGACTCACCCAACGGCAACACATGCCAAAACACCACAAGGCTCCGTGACTACACACGTCACGAGAGAAGAGAACTCACCACAACGGCTACACAAGCCCTCGTGACATCACCCATCACGAGTTGATATGCCTTCCTTATGCCCTGTTCCAACCTTATGGCTACCCCCAACCTTGTACCTTCAAAGCCAACCATTACCTCCAGAAAACCCCTGTACAGCCAAGTCCAACCTTATTCCGCCGGGACCGTCGTCCCCCACCTATAACCACCAACGAAAACCCACCAATCACGGCAACACATGCCCGGATAACACAATGTTATCCCCCAATCACGTGGACTCAGCCACAACTCCATAATCACGTCACGGCCACCACGAGGACTGCTGCAATACCTTGGTGACTAGCGTCCCATACCACTAATCGTGCAATCCAGGTAGAGCCACACACGCACCACCACTCACACGAATCAAGCAACGGATTACAACGAAGGTATGAAACATACTCAATCAAGGAACGGGTCACCACCCAACAACAACAACGATGAATAACACAAGTTATCATCAACCAAACGGAAGGTACGAACAACACACACGCTAGTATTAAGACAACGAACTAGCATGCTTAACAACGGGGAAACTCAAGATAGTTCTGAGGAACACACAAGACACTTCTTGGTTCAACGAAACACAAAGTTGAACACTTAGCATGAATCAAGACACCAAAGATCCTACATGGATACCTACCATAAAGCTCTAGACCTACGAAACATCAAGAAGACACTCAAATAGTTCCACAAAGAACAACGGGAAGTCAAAAGATCAAACACCGAGACAAACGAATCACGGGGAACAAATCCCGAACCAACTCCACCGTGTTCCCCGTGGGTGGACCCACGGGTAGTGCCCCCCACCCATGGTCCCGCCTGCGGGTACACTACCCACAGGGCGACACGTTCCCCGCGGGTAGGCCGGCGGGTGGTGCCCCGCCCGCCGTTCAGCCCGCGGGTACGTCCCTGTACCACAACAAATCCCTTCGGGGTTTTTCTCCTCCAAACAAAAATTCAAGTCCAAAACACACCAAATCTCACCAAACACAATAAAATGACTTGAACCAAGGAAAATGCCAAGCAATGGCACAAATGAACCCTAAACACAAGCTCTAGATATGCAATATCACAAGATAAATGCATAAACTCTCACATTTCATAGCAAAACACAAATAGAAGCCAAGAAATCATATATAGGTAAGAAAAATAGGTTTTGTAGAGCATGGGTTACCTCTTGAAGACCAAAAGACTCTTCTCACACCACAACAAGCTCTCCACTAAGCTCACTAGCCAAACCCACTTCAAGATCAAACCAAAAGATCATAAAGATCCTACCTTTAAGAAAAGACAAATAAGATGGAACCAAAAAGACTAGACAGGCTTAGATCTTACCCTTCTAGATACCCAAATAGAGGAAAGATTGAATCTTGGAAGCAAAACTTGGAATCTTGACAAAGGTCTCACTAGGCTTGAAGAACAAGCTACTCTTCTTTTCTATAGAGAAGGTAGAGATATTTTCTAGGAATTGTAAGGGATGAAAAATGAAGAAGTCTTCTAGGTTTAGGTTACAAAACTAACTCTTGGTGAAAAGACAAGGATACCCTTACTAACTCTTAGAAAGTGTAAGGAACAAGGGAACTCCTCTCAAAGCACAAGGTACAACACCACTTAAAGATTGACTAGTCAAATACTAGTCTTTGAGTATCAAAAATCAGGATTTTAGGAATCAATTCCTCAAGAGAAATAGAATTAATTACTCAATTAATTCATGGGTTGGAGTGTGGATTTTTGGGGTGTCACATCCTCTCCCCCTTCAAAGAAGTTTCGTCCCCGAAACTTGGGTACAACGAGTTAAGAACGAAAGTAACAAGGAAACAAAATTGTGACAAGAAATTTCAAGAATATCCCTTTTGGTCAAAAACTCCAAAAGTTCTCACAAGGTTCGAAAGCAAAGAAGAAAACATTATGAATCCAACGATTTGCAAGAGGTCAACAAACGGATAGATTGAGCATCAAGAACTCTACCCTCAACACAACAACCAACTTCTAGACAACAACTTAGAACTAAGCAACTAACCCAAACACCAACTAACAAACTAGCTAAACAACAAGGCAACAAACAAAACAAGCAAGCACACAAAGCACACAACAACCTAACACCAAGCTACAACAGCTAAGAAACAACAAGAAAGAAGCGAACGGGGTTACCACAACACAACTAGAACTCCTCACTCTCCGACTCTTCGGCCTCTTCAGACTCTTCCTCTTCAGCTTCATCTCTGTGACTAGAACCAGCTTCAAACCGATCCAGCCTCTGATGCACTGCGGCAAACTGCGACCTCACAAACGCAAAACCCTCGGCGATCAAATTGTTCTGCTGACGAAGCAAAGAGACAACATCCTGCTCTCTCTTGGTGCGAACTTCTTTCCT
Source organism: Ipomoea nil (assembly GCF_001879475.1). NCBI lineage: Eukaryota > Viridiplantae > Streptophyta > Magnoliopsida > Solanales > Convolvulaceae > Ipomoea > Ipomoea nil. The sequence goes on along the minus strand of NW_017619207.1, from coordinate 4,323,106 downwards.
GCTCCGGCTTTCCTCACTGTCTGATTCACTTACTTCAGCTTCAGCGGTCTCCGGTGCTCCTTCTTCTTCTTTCTGATCTGCTTCCTCCTCAACTTCTTCGTCACCACCCAAACTCTGGACTGCAAGACTCAAATTCATGGCATGGATCCCAAGCCCAGCAGCTAACTCTGCTCTCTCAACAGGTGCTTTCCTAGCAACCTCTTCAAGCGTGATGTACTCACCACTATCCAACTGAAAAAGATTACAACTCCGGAGATTGGCGGTATCCAACACCATCTTTCCCACAGTCTTCGGGAGACAACCATCCACACTAACACCTTTCTTAACCAAGATCCAGCTTAGCACCATGCCATACGGCAAACTCTTCCGGTTGTGATCCCGGCAAAACACCATGTGTTGCATTATCAAAGCAGGCAGATTTAACTTAACCATATTCTTCAAACAGAAAGCAAAGGTGCACTCCAACTTACCCAACGAACTACTCTTATTGTTATTGGGCAACAAACAATCTGACACCAACATAACCAAGATCCTTTGTTCCGCAGACAACCACTTCTTTTCCGGCCTCGAAGCTTGAGTGAAACCACTCGCACGGCCAAACAGATAGCTCAAATAGTCACGGTACCCCATGGTATCCGTACTAATCCAAGAATGACCACTGTACCGAGCCACTCCAGAAGTAGACAAACTCAACAACTGAGCTAACCTCTTCTCAGACAACACAACCTTCACACCTCTCACCTTAGAGGTGATCTCAAGCCTTACACCTTCCTTCATCACAACCATGTGACGGTAAAACTCCTTCACCAAACTCGGGTAAGTCTCGGCCCTTATGGCGAGAAACCCATCCAACAAACCTTGAAACTTAGGCAAATCCAACAAGGAACTTGAAAAAGATTCCGGATCAAAAGCTTTACCTTCAAGCACAAGGTAATGGGCATCCACCCATTCCGCTTTCCTAGCCAAGCTTGACCTTCTAGGCATGGTAGGAGATGATCCAAAGCTCAACAAACAAAGCCCACAACTCTCTTTCTTCACACTCACGCTGCACTCTCTCTCTCGCTGCACTCTCTCTCTCGCTGCACTCTCTCTCTCTCTCTCTCTCTCTCTCTCTCGCTCAAGCTCTCTCTCTCTCTCTCTCTCGCGGCTGCCCTCGGTGACGCGACACACAGCAGGTCGGCGGCGGCGACGGGACGGCGAGGCTCCGGCGGTGGCGAGACGGTGGTGCGACGGGTAGGTAGGTGGGGGGTGGGATGGCTTCGGGTAGCTCACGGGTAGGGAGAAGGAAAAAGAAGAAGAGAATTTGCGGGAAGAAATTAGGGATTTGGGTGAGATTGGGGAAAAAGATGATTAAATTTGGGGATTTTGAACAAAGTGGGATTTAAGGTTTAGAAAGAATTAAAATGGGTTAAGTTCCAAGAAAGATAATTGGCTCAAGTGGTTTAGAGGTTGGGTAGAAAAGGCTACAAAGAAACATTAGGCTTAACTTTTAGGCTACACAAGGAAAGATTTTGGTAGGGATTTGCTATTTTCCAAATCAAAGAATACTTGGAAAATTTAGGGAAAAGCTCAAGGAATTGTTGTAAGAACAACCGAGTACAAAGGTGGAAGGATTGGGCTAAGCACAAGATAACTCAAGGATAGATGGCTACCACAAACAAGATACCAACTAAAGAGAACACTTAGCAAGAAAAGAGTCTACACCAAGCATCCAACGAAAAACTAACAAGGAAAGCATGCCAAGGATTGCCAAACAACGACAACTACGAAATACAAGATAACACCCAAGGCAACAAAGAACACAACGCTCTCGGGAACACAAGGATAGGCTCAAAACAAGGGTTACCTGCTAACTCCTCCTCCACCAGACCCTCCGACTCCGCCTGCGAATGCGCCATCACGAAAACTCTCCCAGGCGGCCTAGCTCCAACAGCTCCACGACTCGAACTCCCTCCTGGTGCTCCTCCGACTCCCGGGGGTGGCGGCAACGCTCTCTGACCGGCAAGCTGAGGACACTTCGCAACTCTATGACCAACAACCCCACAACGAAAACACTTAAACGCCTGGCCATAGAAAACTTGACCCGGATGCACATTCCCACACTTGCGATAACCAACTGACTTAGCTTGAACCGAAGGCTCCATCCTAACTGGTCCTTGAGAAGAAGATGACACAACTCTAGCCGGAAAACTCGGTCGGGGCTTCTTGAAAGCAAAAGAACCTCCACTCTCAACTCTCTTCCTAGCCAACTCAAGCGAACTCTTCCTAGCTTGAACCAAAGGCTCCATCCTAACTGGTCCTTGAGAAGAAGATGACACAACTCTAGCCGGAAAACTCGGTCGGGGCTTCTTGAAAGCAAAAGAACCTCCACTCTCAACTCTCTTCCTAGCCAACTCAAGCGAACTCTTCTGAAGCTGCTGAACACGAAACAGATCCGCGGCACACAGATACGCATCCTTGAGGGAACTGGGCCTAGTCACCGTCAACGCTTTTCGTGCCTCATAATTTAGACCGGCAACGAAACGCTCAACTTTGGCAAGCTCTGTAGGCACTAACATCCTCGCGAAGCGCGCCAGCTCTAGGAACTTCTTGTGGTACTCCACCACAGATAGGGGTCCTTGCTGCAGATGAAGGAACTCATCAAACATGGCGGCTCACACATGCGCTGGGTAGAACCTTTCACGCATCATGTCCTTGAGCGCGGTCCAATCAAACCCAGGCTCTTTAAGAAAGGCTGGACTCTCGTGAACCCACCACAGATCAGCTTCTTGGCAGAAGTAAAACGTTGCCAGTTCTACTCTCCTCTCTTCGGGACAACCCACCACGGTAAAAATCTTATCAAACACCCGTAGCCACTCTTCAAGGACTACAGGGTCTTCTTCACCAGCAAAGGAAGGCGGCCGATGCCCTGACACAAGGCGACCCACATCACGGTGCCCAACCGGAGGCGGAGGCGGCGCAGCTTGATTATTGTTCAACAGAGCTTCACTGAGATACTGCATCGTCTGCGTCAGCTGATGGAGATTCTGGGCGAGCTGCTCGTTGGTCGGGGTCAATGGGGATCGAGCGCGAGGACGAGGAGGCATCGCACTTCTGCTACAACAACAAGGTTACCAAAAGAACAAGCAAGCAAGACAGAAAGCAACACACATCTCACCGCGCAACCTAGAGTCCTAAGCCTAACACTTAGCTTCTTAAGGTCGCTTAGAGGTCTCAAAACACACTTAAACACTTAGAAAGTCTAGACTTAACTCTTCCTAGGCTCTAAACCAAGGCTCAAAACCTAGGCTCTGATACCAACTCTAACACCCCCCAAAAACAAGACCTAAAAACAAGTCTTAACACATGCAGATTAACACAAACACTAGCACAGCGAAAGAAAACAGAAACTGGATAAAAGAAATCCAAAACAGGGGTGTTATGCCACGTCTACCACACCCGATAAACGCTAAGGCGAACAATCTGCAAGTGTATCACTATCCCAAAACATCAAACTACAAACAGTCTAAAACCATTGGCACGCAGGCCACAAAAACACAATCTAAAGGTACAGGCGCTAAGCTACCGGGCACTAGACATCGCGCTCAACTACTCAACACCTGAAAGAACACAAAGATAAACATCAGGGCGACGCCCGGTCAGCGAAAGATGCTGGTAACCCACCAATACCGTTAAGTATCATAAATAGGTAGATATAAGATATAAAAACCATTTTCGAAATGGAATACATATATATAAGTCAAAAGCCAAGATCAGAAGATAACACAAGACTCGCCACTCACAAGGACCGAGACAAACGAATCACGGGGAACAAATCCCGAACCAACTCCACCGTGTTCCCAGCGGGTGGACCCACGGGTAGTGCCCACCCGTGGTCCCGCCCGCGGGTACACTACCCACAGGGCGACACGTTCCCCGCGGGTAGGCCGGCGGGTGGTGCCCCGCCCGCCGTTCAGCCCGCGGGTACGTCCCTGTACCACAACAAATCCCTTTGGGGATTTTCTCCTCCAAACACAAATTCAAGTCCAAAACACACCAAATCTCACCAAACACAACAAAATGACTTGAACCAAGGAAAATGCCAAGCAATGGCACAAAGGAACCCTAAACACAAGCTCTAGATATGCAATATCACAAGATAAATGCATAAACTCTCACATTTCATAGCAAAACACAAATAGAAGCCAAGAAATCATATATAGGTAAGCAAAATAAGTTTTGTAGAGCATGGGTTACCTCTTGAAGACCAAAAGACTCTTCTCACACCACAACAAGCTCTCCGCTAAGCTCACTAGCCAAACCCACTTCAAGATCAAACCAAAAGATCATAAAGATCCTACCTTTAAGAAAAGATAACTAAGATGGAACCAAAAAGACTAGACAAGCTTAGATCTTACCCTTCTAGATGCCCAAATAGAGGATAGATTGAATCTTGGATGCAAAACTTGGAGTCTTGACAAAGGTCTCACTAGGCTTGAAGAACAAGCTACTCTTCTTTTCTAGAGAGAAGGTAGAGATATTTTCTAGGAATTGTAAGGGATGAAAAATGAAGAAGTCTTCTAGGTTTAGGTTACCAAACTAACTCTTGGTGAAAAGACAAGGATACCTTTACTAACTCTTAGAAAGTGTAAGGAACAAGGGAACTCCTCTCAAAGCACAAGGTACAACACCACTTAAAGATTGACTAGTCAAATACTAGTCCTTGAGTATCAAAAAAATCAGGATTTTAGGAATCAATTCCTCAAGAGAAATAGAATTAATTACTCAATTAATTCATGGGTTGGAGTGTGGATTTTTGGGGTGTCACATAGTTCCTGTGACTTCCAAAATCACGGACTGTAAGCTTAATCACTCTAATTACTTGGAATGGACTCAAGTCATTAAACTTTATCTCACTAGTTTGGATAAAAGTGACCACCTAACAAAACCTTTGGCTGACCAAGATGCTACTTGGGTACTGGATGATGCACGACTGTTTCTGTAAATCCGTAATTCTATTGATGAGGGTATTGTTGGGTTCATTAGTCACTATGCCTCCGTTAAGGAGTTGATGGAGTATTTGGAATGCTTGTACTCTAGGAAGGGGAATATCACTCGTATTTATGATGTTTGCAAGTATTTTTACCGTGCCAAAAAACAAAATTTGTCTCTCACTACATACTTTATGGAATTCATTAAGATATATGAAGCACTTAATCAGCTTATACCATTCACTGCAGACATTAAAGAGCAGCAAAAGCAACGTGAGCAATTGGTTGTTATGAGTTTTTTGGCATGTCTCCCTTCTGAGTTTGACACAGTTAGGTCAGCAATTACTAGTAACTCTATAATCCCTTCTCCGGTTGATGTTTTCCCACATCTGATTCGATTGGTGCAATCGCAACCAAGTATGCCTGAAGCTACCATCCCACCACGCAGTACTCTCGTTGGTCGTCATCCTCGCAGTGGGAATGGTAAATATTCCCAGGGCCACACTTTTGGCGGTATTGTGTCATTATTGCTGTAACACCCCGTGTTACGATCTTCAAACCCGGACTAATTATGTAATTAATCTCATTAAAGAATAGTTTAAAAGGATTTAATCCGGTTGGGATCCCTTAATTAATTAATATGGCCCACGGAGGACCGTGGACCCTTGTCTATATTAAATACCTTAAACCTATTAAGAATATAAAAAAAATAAAAATACAAAAAAAAGAGTAGACCTTATACTATTCAGATTCAAATTAGAATCCCTAACTCCATAAATAGGGGATTAGAAATCAATTAGAACACTTATCACCCATAGTTATATTACACGAAATTATTCCCAAGAGACTAGGCCAAGAGATTCCCCACCACCAAGCCTAGGGAGATCAATCGGAGGGAAATCTTGGGAAAGAACCTTAGTAGCCAAGGGAGGATTAATTAAGGCTAAGAGGTGACCCATGCCTAACAAAACCTATTTTCCTTGCTATTGTTTATTGATTGGCTCCGATTGAATGATTGATTGTGTGATGTTGTATGTATATCTTGTTAGAGCCTGTTTTTAGGTTTATACGATGAATTCTTGTTATTCTTGATGTTCTTGATGTCCCTGTGTGGTTATTGATATGATCGTGTATTTAATTATGTCTAGAGCTTGTCCATAGGGTTTATATCGTGAATCTCGTTGTTGTGATGTTTATGGTGTTATTGGGTGGGATTATGCATGCTCATGTGTTGATTCCAGTTTAGGACTTGTCTTTAGGGCTTTGCATATAGATCACTTGATGTTCTTGAGGTTCCGGATGCTCCTGAACCGTTATGTGGTTGATGTCGAGTTTTGGCATGCTTAGGAATCGTGTTGGAACATAATTGTGATGTTTCTTGGTTTAATCCTTGTTAATTGAATCGTGTTGTTTTTGTTATGTGTTGGGATGTGTTTGGACATGTTTTTGGGGTCCACGAACGAACACCGAACCAAATATTACCTTCGTACCAGTGGGCGGTAGGTGGGGGGAGTGAACCCCCGCCACGTACTCGCAGCCTGGACTGCCCGATTCCAGCTGGCAGACGACTGCCCACCGGGCACCCACTAGAATGTGACCGCCCACCCACTGGAACGGGGTGGCGCGGCAGGTCGTTTTCCCCCGTTTGCTGTTTCCCCGTGTCCCGTTGTACCCCGTTCGATGCTTATGAGTCTCGTATGATGTTTTGAGTACCGTTCTAGGAATTTATGTGTAGTGTGTATCGTTGCTATTATACCTTGATTGTTATAGTTGATTATATGTTTTTTGATTGAATGATGATGGGTACTGTGATCATTGCGCAATGATGGTTGAAATCGATGATAATGAGATTGTGATTTGTGGGAATGAATTGTTGGCGGATAGCACAACGAGTGCTCGTTTATCATGCTAAAGGCACGGACCACCCCTTAGACTTGCTGGCTAAAGGCTTGGGTCAGGCTATAAGCGCCGCGGTGCCATGTATGAGCTATATGCGCTGACCCCTTGGTAGTGGTGCTAGAGGCACAGATCATGCGAATGGCACTTCGGTGTTACCATGTTGGTGGACTTGTTGGTGGTATGTCGGTGGGGGCATGTAGTTGCCCGAAGGCATAAGGGAGGCGATATAAGGGTGGCCTGGAGGTACGGGTTGGAACTGATATAAGGATGGAGAGGAGTAAAGGTTGGAACTTGGTATAAGGTTGGAAGATGGATTGTGTGCTTTGATGATTACTTGCTAATTGATTGTCATTGGATCCCATTGTTGCCTTTAATTGCTATTTATGAGCTTACTTGTCTATTATGCCTTGTCTTGTGTTCTTAGGATGCATGTTAGTCTTTGTGATTGTTCTATAGTATTAGGTCTGTTGTTGTGTCTTGAGTCTTGATCTTGGTTTAAAGCTAGAGTTGCTTAGGTTATATATGTATTCCCGGTATCAAAATGATTTTCTTATATCTACCTATATTGTACTTAACGCGTGGGAGTGGGTTACCAGCATTATTCGTTGATGGTTGTTACACCGTATGTTTTTCAGGTGCAGATAAGTAGCTCCAGAGTGAGCTAGATGGATACGAGGACCTAGCTTAGCTAGTTTAGTTTTAGTTAGATGGCCTATGAGCCTTGGCTTGTATTGTGAATACTGATTACAGTTTATGCTGGTTTAGTTAGTTTAGCCTATGCCTTTAGGTTATCAAACCTAGACGTGGCATAGCACCCTGATACTCATGTTGTTAGTTCCGCTTTGTTTGGATGGATAATGATAGATTTGTCTTTATTTTATAGGATTTAAATGTTTTAAAAATTAGAGGTGTTACAGTTGGTATCAGAGCCTAAGTTCGATCCTAGGGCAATGCCTTTAGGATAAGACTTTAAGATGTTAGGCTCGAACTTTAAGTGTTTACGGATTTAGGACGTTAAGAGTTAGAGTTTAAGAATCTAGGTCGCCTCTAGGATAGTACTCTAAGTTTGAGATCTTAAGGTGTTAAGCTTTAACTCTAGGTGTATAAGTACTTAGGACTTAAGCATCCTAGGACGCGTGGTGAGATTTTGAGTTTATCGCTTTCAATTAAGTTTCCTGTACTTGTTCCTTGTTCCTTGTTCAGCTTTAGTTCTTTTAGTTAAGACACCAGGTAAGGGTGCAAGTAGACAAGTTTACCTCCGTAACCGGGTGACGTACACCTACCCGGTAAGTTGCCTCGTTCTGGCTTCCGCCAAAGGCTTGACGAAGACCGTGACTAAGAGAAGGAAGACTTGAATGTCAGTTAAAAGCAAAGTAGTTAAGATGTGGTGTTAGCATCTGGACATGAGCTCAACTCGAAGAAGATATATTGCTTTACTCACAACCTGGAGTCAGCTACCACAATCCCCAATTCAAGCAAGTGGCATGCAACTCCTGGTAAGCTACGTTATCTCGGTGAGTACAGGTTACAACTACGACAAAAAGGGAAAGAAAACTAGGATGCCTATTGATGCAAGGAAGTGAAATATCGGTGGAACGACGCTATTGGGTAATCCTTGATGCAAGGTAAGTATACCACAATGCCTTGTGAGCCCTTTGCCTCAGTTTAAAATATCTTTCGCCTTTGAACCTCAGCCTCTTGATATTCCTATTTGTTGAAACTCCTACTTCGAATCCTTGATTATTCTTGAAAACAATGGACACCCGTTGTGCCTTTACTTACCCTTTGTTGTACCTAAATCCTTGGAAACCTTAAATTGTTATGAGCTTGTAATTATCGCCATTGCTCTAAGTTTTATACCCCCTCTGTTGGACCCTTGTTAAAACCCTACGAGTGGTGTAAACCCCTTACTTTGTCTAAAGGCGTGAGGAGTTGATGCTTATTGGCTCGGTGTTAGGATTGTTGTTAAAGTAAGGATCGGCAGGTTAGATAGAGGTGACGGATGCATGGAAAGTGCCGTGCACTAAGCTTCGCTACAGTAAAGATCTTGCCTTTGGTACGAAGGCCTTGACGGCACCGTACGAAGTACCTATGACACACAAAGTCGCCAACGTCATGCGACGACAAAAGCAGTCAACCAAATGCATTCCAAGAAAGAGGAAGGTGTCACTTAGCGCATAGACCACTAAAGTATTTAACGGCATCGGACGACAAGCCGAACTTCAAGAAAGACCAAAAGGGCGTGTCGTTAACCAAGACAAAGAAAAGAAAAAGTTTGACTATAACCAACTACCTTATGAAGATTTCAAGATTGTTAACTGTAAATGAGACCCAACCTATTGGGCAAGTAGTAAGGACCTGCGTGAATCCTTAGAGTAAAGAACCATGGGTCACCTCAAGATGTCAAATGAATTAGGCCCATGTCTTGTTTTCGAAAAGGTATTATCGATTGCGTTAGTTGTGAAGTTACAAAGTTGAACCCTACGATTCAACCAACTAGGAATGGTTGACAAAAAGAATCGTGCAAACGAAGAAGTCGAGTTGGGAACTTGTGCTATGGACTTACAAAGGCCTCAAGTCAAGCACTAAGGATGGACCGAGTATCTTACAACCATGGTTATCGTTCGAGTATTCAAAGGACTCCTTCAAAATCTTTTCGTAAAGAGAAAGGAATGCTGAAATCTATGGTGCAAGCCCATTCCAGTCCTTAGCCCTCTTGTTTACCTTAATAAAGATCCTCGAATCCGTGTAAAATAAAGGAGACATACTTTCGTCTAAGAAGAACGAAAGGAGGCGATTGGAGTCTAAGGGACATTTCTTATCATAGACTTTGTGCATCCATTCTAGGATCGTGCGTTCAAGAGAAGTGTAAGGGACACTTTGGTATCAAGACCTCAATTACTTTAAGGATCAACCAGGAAGTAAAATAACTCGTAAGGAACCACCAAGTCATTCCACGACGCGAGCCAGTAACCGACTACACTTCAATAAGGAGGGAAGTGTGCTAAGTGCTTTCACTACTAAAAGCATCACCAAAAAGGCGCAACAAGCCAAATCTCGAGAAAGACATGAAGCCTTGCTAAGAATTTCACCTACCAAGGAAGAGGTGAAATTTAATGAGGCGAGGAAGTCAACCCAAAGTCCCTTGATCCTTAAGAAACCCTGACAATAATCGGGAGTAGAGACTTAAGGATTGGCTTTGCTAACCGACTAAGTCAAGACTTTTGAGAATTTTGGGAAAGTAGGCAAGGAATTCACCACGAGAATTCCTTCAAAAGCAGTAAAAATGGATGAGACTTTAGCTTAGGAGGGAAAGATCAACGGAAATCTTAGAGACAAGCGGTGCCAAAACTAAAGAAAAAAGATCATCAGTTCGTCATTACATCATAATCGAAGCTTCAAACAGGAATAATCACTCGAAGTCGAGAATCCTCAACCCTATTCCAACCGAATTCCTCCCCTTCTTTGTCATTCGAATACCGTTTTGTTGAAAAACCCTTTCTACGCTTTCAAACCTCATTCTTAATTCCCTGCTTCTTGCAAGGTGGCAACCTAGCTTCCTAAGTTACAACTATGAAAACTTTGATCCAATTCCTAAATTAACATTGTCCTCGAGCTTGAAACCCAAATCGTTCACTCTCTTTATCCTTTTAACCCAATCCTTCCCAAAGACCCAGTATACATAGATATATAATTATATATTTTCCCCCGTAGAATACTTTCTCTATATGACTACCGTACTAGTTTTGACTCGTTAACCCCAAAATGATTTCTAAGCTTTGGGGACCAAGCTTCTTGTAAGTTGGGGGGGGGGGGGGGGGGGAGAGTGTAACACTCAGTGTTACGATCTTCAAACCCGGATTAATTATGTAATTAATCCCGTTAAAGAATAGTTAAAAAGGATTTAGTCCGGTCGGGATCCCTTAATTAATTAATATGGCCCACGGAGGATCGTGAACCCTTGTTTATATTAAAGACCTTAAACCTGTTAAGAATAAAGAAAGTAGACATTTTACTTTCAGGTTCTAATTAGAATTCCAAACTCCATAAATAGGGGATTAGAAAGCAATTAGAACCCTTACCACCCATAGTTATATTACACGAAATTATTCCCAAGAGACCAGGCCAAGAGATTCCCCACCACCAAGCCTAGGGAGATCAATTGGAGGGAAATCTTGGGAAAGAACCTCAATTACCAAAGGAAGATTAATTAAGGCTAAGAGGTAACCCATGTCTTACAAAACCTATTTTCCTTGCTATTGTTTATTGATTGGCTCCGATTGAATGATTGATTGTGTGATGTTGTATGTATATCTTGTTAGAGCCTGTCTTTAGGTTTATACGATGAATTCTTTTTATTCTTGATGTTCTTGATGGCCCTGTGTGGTTATTGATACGATCTTGTATTTAATTATGTCTAGAGCTTGACCATAGGGTTTATATCGTGAATCTCGTTGTTGTGATATTCTTGGTGTTATTGGGTGGGATTATGCATGCTCGGGTGTTGATTCCAGTTTAGGACTTGTCTTTAGGATTTTGCATATAGATCACTTGATGTTCTTGAGGTTACGGATGCTCCTGAACCGTTATGTGGTTGATGTCGAGTCTTGGCAAGCTTAGGAATCGTGTTAGAACGTAATTGTGATGTTTCTTAGTTTAATCCTTGTTAATTGAATCTGTGATGTTGCTGTTACGTGTTGGGATGTGTTTGGACATAGTTTTGGGTTTCACGAACGAACACCGAACCAAATATTACCTTCGTACCAGTGGGGGGTAGGTGGGGGGAGTGAACCCTCGCCACCTACCCGCGACCCCGGACTGCCATATTCCAGCGGGTAGCCGGCGGGCAGACGACTGCCCGCCGAGCACCCGCTGGAATGTGACCGCCCACCGACAGGTGGCCGGTGGGTAGTCCTCCACCCGCTGGAATGGGGTGGCGCGTCGGGTCGTTTTCCCCCGTTTGTTGTTTCCCCGTGTCCTATTTTGCCCCGTTATACCCCGTTCGATGCTTATGAGTCTCGTATGATGTTTTCAGTACCGTTTTAGGAATTTATGTGTAGTGTGTATCGTTGCTATTTTACCTTGATTGCTATTTTTTATTATATGTTGTTTGATTGAATGATGATGTGTATTGTGATCATTGCGCAATGATGGTTGAGATTGATGATAATGAGATTGCGATTGGTGGGAATGAATTGTTGGCGGATAGCATAACGAGTGCTCGGTTATCGTGCTAAAGGCACGGACCACCCCTTAGACATGCTGGCTAAAGCCTTGGGTCAGGGTATAAGCGTCGCGGTGCCATGTCAGAGCTATATGCGCTGACCCCTTGGTAGTGGTGCTAGAGGCACTGATCATGCTAATGGCACTTCGTTGCTACCATTGTAACACCCCAAAATTTTTAAACTTTTGAAGCTTATATAATAAAGGTAAGTTTTCATTAAATTCCAAAACATAATATAAATAGTACAGGGTGTTATGCCACACCTGAGCTAGAGAACTCAGGTGCACAGGCTAACTAACTAATATCCTCAATAATGTAAATGCATAAGCATGGCAAGCAGGCCGAAAGGGAAACTATCTACTTCTATGCTCCAAGATTCTAGCGCGCTCCAGTATCTACTCCTCTGTGCCTGAAAGCCAAATATATCTGTTCAGCGAGAGATGCTGGTAACCCACTCCAACGCGTTGAAATACAATACATATAGATATATACATAGATATACGAAAACCATTTCGAAGCATGAAGATATATCCTAAGAGACTCTAATTTTCAAAACAGAGAATAGACTCGACAGATAGGGATAAGCACAACCAATAGTCAAAATCAAGCATATACAGTTACTAGCATGTATCCTATGGTCACGCTTTCATAACAATCCAATCATCCATATCTCATCACATAGCACACTTTGTTGGCGCCACAGGACCAATCGCATGCCCATACATGAGGGTCAGCGCATACAGCTCTGACACGGCCCCGCAGCACCCTGCCCCGTATCACAACACGGAGGAGTCGATCGCAACCGACCGATGAACCGCAGCTCATCATAGTTTGATCGCAACCAAACAGTGGACCGCAGCCCAAAAGTATGTCATCTGATCGCAGCCAGGAAATATGAACCGCAGCTCATGTAAAACGTTTGATCGCAACCAAACGGTGGACCGCAGCCCGAGAAAGTGTAAATCTGACCGCAGCTAGCTTCTGAACCGCAGCTCAGGAATAACCAATTCGATCGCAACCGAATTGGGGTATCATGCACACATAACACATAGCAAGCACATGCAACCCACATTAACACATTGGGGAGGGGAGAAAACGTATAATGAAACCTATGTGTGGCCATCCACAAACTAGGAATACTCCTAAGGGGTTCATACTTCTTTCACCTAGGCCAACGGGATACCAATTCAACTAGAATGCGATATATAAGACTCATTTATCCTACGAACGGTACCCGAAACATCAAACTAGACTTAGGCACGATAGACGGAGTCCGTTGGGACACCACGGGGGTCGGGGGAACATCAAACGGGGAAGCCAAAATCCCAAGGTGGGGTAAAATCCAGCGGGTAGCCGATGGGTGAGGGGTCACCCGCCGGCGGCAGCTTTCCGGGCAGCTGCCCGCTGCCGGCGCTACCATCATAGGCCGCGGGTAGGTGGCGGGTCCCCTACCCCCCACTGACGCTTTTATCACAGAAAAACGCCCCGGGAACCATTGTGGAACCCGAGACCATGCTTAGACACTTTCAAACGCAATTGACAACAACACGTAGACAGTTAACGGATTCAAAGCAAGAACATACGGCACATAACCTATCATGCTTTTCTAAACATAATCAATACCCAAACATGCGAATTCCCACCCAATATACCAAGAATAATACCATACGAATTCCACGATATAACCTAGGGTTCTAATTATTTTTAAATCAACAAGAACACAATTCATCTTCTAATATCAAGATTAGGTAGGAATATCATATAAACGTCAAAAACATCATATAATCATCAAGAACATCAAGAAAACCATATAATCATCAAGAACCTCTTATCATCAAGATCACCCATGGAATCATAACACCAATTATCAAGATTATTATAATGAATCATCAATACACAAGAATATGGGGGAAATCCTAAGAGGGGAATCATAGCTATGAAAATAGGTTTTGTTGAGACATGGGTTACCTTTTAGCCTTAATTAATTCCTTGGCTACGAAGGGTCTTTCTTGAAGCTTTCTTCTTTCTTGATTTCTCCTAGGGGAATTCTTGGAACTTCTTGTGTGGTGAGGGATTATTGTGGTGGGGGGTTCTAGGTGCCTCTTAAGTCCCCTATTTATATATCTAGGAGTCCTAATTAGGAACTAATATTATAGGCTTGCTAATTCTATTCCTTTCAGGGCTAGGGATTGGGTTTTGGAGATGAGGGCCCACGGAGTATGGTGGGCCTTTTCCAAATTAATTATTGTAATTTAATTCTTTCTTTGGATAATTGGTTAAATGATTAATTGGTTTTAGGGGTCGTAACACGGGGTATTACAACCATGTTGGTGGACTTGTTGGTGGTATGTCGGTGGGGGCATGTAGTTGCCCGGAGGGATAAGGGAGGCGATATAAGGGTGGCCTGGAGGTACGGGTTGGAACTGATATAAGGATGGAGAGGAGTAAAGGTTGGAACTTGGTATAAGGTTGAAGATGGATTGTGTGCTTTGATGATTACTTGCTAATTGATTGTCATTGGATCTCATTGTTGCCTTTAATTTCTATTTATGAGCTTACTTGTCTATTATGCCTTGTCTTGTGTTCTTAGGATGCATGTTAGTCTTTGTGATTGTTCTATAGTATTAGGTCTGTTATTGTGTCTTGAGTCTTGATCTTGGTTTAAAGCTAGAGTTGCTTAGGTTATATATGTATTCCCGGTATCAAAATGATTTTCTTACATCTACCTATATTGTACTTAACGTGTGGGAGTGGGTTACCAGCATTATTCGCTGATGGTTGTTACACCGTATGTTTTTCAGGTGTAGATCAGTAGCTCCAGAGTGCGCTTGATGGATACGAGGACCTAGTAGTTTAGTATTAGTTAGATGGCCCGTGAGCCTTGGCTTGTATTGTGAATACTGATTACAGTTTATGCTTGTTCAGTTAGTTTAGCCTGCGCATCTATGTTCTCAAACCTAGACGTGGTATAGCACCCCGATACTCATGTTGTTAGTTCCACTTTGTTTGGATGGATAATGATAGATTTGCCTTTATTTTATAGGATTTAAATGTTTTTAAAATTAGGGGAGTTACAATTGCAATAAGTCTGGGCACATGAAGAGCGACTGTAGGAAGTTGTTGAGGGATCAGGGAAATCCTATTGCCAATGCTGCATTTACACTTGAGGCAACTTCCAAGATGATCACGGTATCTGCAGATGAGTTTGCCAAGTTCTCTCAGTATCAAGAATCTTTAAAATGTTCATCCTCTTCAGTCACTACTATTGCTGACTCAGGTAACTCAACCACATGCCTTTCTCTCATCCTCATCCAAATGGGTTATAAACTCGGGTGCCACAGATCATATGACATGTAACTCCAGTCTATTTTTCACGCTTTCTTCCCATCCACATAGTTCCCCCGTCACCTTAGCGGATGGTTCTACCTTTCTTGGGTCTGGTGCCATTACGCCAAACCCCCATGCTCCCCTTTTCTTCTGTCTTGCACCTACCTAATTTTTCGTTCAACTTAATTTCAGTCAGACAGCTTACTCGTGCTTTAAACTATTCTGTTACGTTCTTCCCTGATTATTGTTTGTTTCAGAATCTTATGATGAAGAGGGTTATTGGTAAGGGGCGCGAGTCTGGGGGTCTCTACGTTCTTGACACAACAAGGCTGGAGTCTATTGCTTGTTCTGGTGCTGCCACTCCAGTAGAAGCTCATTGTCGTTTGGGGCATCCTTCCCTTCCCTTATTGAAGAAATTGTGTCCACAGTTTTCAAGCTTGTCTTCTTTACATTGTGAGTCGTGTGAGTTGTCTAAGCACCATTGTGTGCTTTTGAGTCCTAGAGGTTACAAATGAGCGTCTGCTCATTTTGAGTTAGTACATTCTGATATTTTGGGTGCGTGTTCTTTGGCATCTAAACTTGGTTATAAGTATTTTGTTACGTTTGTTGATGATTTTTCTTGAATGACATGATAATATCTAATGAAGTCTCATTCTGAACTATTTGATGTGTTTTGTGGGTTTTGCGTTGAAATTGAAACTCAATTTGGTATTCCTGTCAAAATTTTCCGCAGTGACAATGCTAAATAATATTTCTCGTACCCCTTTGTCTCTTATATGCATAAGAAAGGTATGTTACATCAATCCTCTTGTGTTGACACACCTTCCCTGAATGGGGTCGCTGAGCGCAAAAATCGGCATCTGCTTGAAACTGCAAAGGCCTTGATGTTTCAAAGGGGGGTTCCCAATCAGTTTTGGACTGATGCTGTTTCCACAACCTGTTTCTTGATCAATCGCATGCCCTCTACAGTTTTGGTTGGGAAAACACCTTACCATACTCTGTATCCTTCAAAACCTTTGTTCCATATTGACCCACGTATATTTGGCTGCGTATTCTTTGTTTGGGATGTCCGTCCCCATGTCACCAAGTTAGATCCAAAGTCTTTGAAATGTGTATTTCTTGTTTATTCTCGTGTGCAAAAGGAGTATAGGTGTTACTCTCCTGATACCTTGTTTCCGTTGATGTTAGCTTTCATGAGGATGTTCATTTCTTTCCTTTATCTGCAGATGCTATTCGTCGGGGGGAGGGGGAAGATATGTTGATGTATACGGTTACGTCTTCTGTTCCTATCTCTGTTCCTGCTCCTCCTGTCTTACAGGTGTATTCTTGTCAACCTCGCACCCGTTCCGGCTCCGCCTCCTACTTTCCTTCCGGACTCGGTACCAACTCAATGCCCTGAAACCACTTCTGTGTCATTTGATCTAGTCTTAGGTGATGATCGTCCGATTGCTCTCCGGAAAGGTAAACGTAGTTGTGCTTATCCTATATCCTCTTTTGCAACATATGATAGGCTGCCATCTGTCTCATGTTCTTTTATTGCTTCCCTTGATTCTATTTCAATTCCAAAAACTGTTAAAGAAGCCTTGTCCCATCCTGGGTGGCGAAATGCCATGATTGAAGAGATGAACACTTTGGATCACAACGGTACTTGGGAAATGGTCACTATGCCTGCAGGTAAAAGACTTATTGCTTGTAAATGGGTGTTTACCGTCAAAGTTAATTCTGATGGGTCTGTGGCTCGAATGAAAGCCCGTCTTGTGGCTAAGGGATATGCCCAAACTTATGGGGTTGATTATTTTGACACCATTTCTCTTGTGGCTAAGCATACTTCTGTCAAGTTATTCATCTCAATGGTTGCCATTCATGATTGGCCTTTACATTAGCTTGATATCATGAATGCCTTTTTTTTTTTTTTGCATGGGGATCTTCATCAAGAGGTGTGCATGGAGCAACCTCTTGGGTTTGTTGCTAAGGGGGAGTCTGGGAAAGTATGTCGTCTTCGGCGATCGTTGTATGGGCTGAAACAAAGTCCACGTGCATGGTTTGGAAAATTTAGTCAAGCTGTTGAGAGCTTTGGGATGGTGAAAGGTAAATCGGATCATTCCAGGTTCTACATGTGGTCCAAAACAGGCATCATCTGGTTAGTGGTCTACGTAGATGACATTATCATTACAGGGAGTGACACCGAAGGGATTTTATCTCTCAAGTCATTTCTTCATAGTCAATTTCAAACAAAAGATTTGGGACCACTGAAGTACTTCCTGGGTATTGAAGTTATGAGGAACAAAACAGGTATATTACTATCTCAACAAAAATATGTTCTTGACTTACTCTCTGAAACGGGAATACTAGGTACTAAACCATGCAATACTCCCATGATGCCAAACTTGCAATTGTCAAAGGAGGGGGAGTTGTTTGAAGATCCTGAGAGGTATAGGAGATTAGTTGGGAAGCTAAACTACTTGACAGTAACTCGTCCAGATATTGCATACCCAGTTAGTGTTTTGAGTCAGTACATGGAATCTCCAACTATTGGTCACTAGGCAGCTGTAGAGCACATCTTGAGTTACTTAAAGTGAGCTCCGGGACACGTAATCTTGTATAAGAATCATGGTCACACTCGGATTGAGTGTTTTACTGATGCTGATTGGGCAGGTTCCAAAGAGGATCGTAGATCAACAACTGGATATTGTGTTTTCTTTGGAGGTAATCTAGTTTCGTGGAAGAGTAAGAAGAAGAATGTAGTTTCTCGTTCGAGTGCAGAATCTGAATATAGAGCGATGACACAATCAACGAGTGAAGTGGTGTGGATAAACAACCTTTTGTATGACCTGGTTTCAAAGCTCCAATTCCTGCACAGCTATGGTGTGATAACCAAGTTGTTCTTCATATTGCATCAAACCCGGTGTTTCATGAACGAACTAAGCACAGAGAGATTGACTGTCATTTTTTTCGTGAGAAGATACATCAATCGTTAATCTCCACAGGATTTGTGAAGACAAGAGAATAACTCGGGGATCTATTCACGAAGGCCCTTACTGGAACCTGAGTTAGTTATTTGTGTAACAAGTTGGGCATGATCAATATCTTTGCTCCAACTTGAGGGGAGTGTTATAGAATATTCAATATATTAAGAATCCTACATATTAAGAAACTGAAGATTAGGGTTTTGAGATAAATGGGAACTAGTTTCCATATCAGTTGCCCCCTAGCTTGAATTTAAAGGATGGTGGACTCTTCCTAAGATGTGTGAATAGAGAGTTCTTCACAAAGGTATTTTTCTCTTCAGTCTAATAGTAACAGTAACAGTAATAGTAATAGTAATAGTAACAGTAACAGTAACAGTAACAGTAACAACAACAACATTAATAATAATAATAATAATAATAATAATAATAATAATAATAATAATAATAATAATAATAATAATAATAATAATAATAATAATAATAATAATAATAATAATAACAACAACAACAACAACTGCAGCAACAGGAACCCATGAATTGCCTTCAAATTCCGTATAAGAAACTTAGGAGCTTAGGTGTTGTGGTTGAAGAATAATAATAATAATAATAATAATAATAATAATAATAATAATAATAACAATAATAATAATAATAATAATAATAATAATAATAATAATAATAATAATAATAATAATAATAATTAATAACAACTGCAGCAACTGGAACCCATGAATTGCCTTCAAATTCCGTATAAGAAACTTAAGAGCTTAGGTGTTGTGGTTGAAGAAGGTGGTGAGGAGGAAGAGAATGAAGAAGTAATGAGGAGGGTCATGAGATGGGAAGTTTTAGCAATGCCCATGGGGATGATGATCAAAGCTGGAGAGAGGCAAGAATGAAGAAGGGTCAGGACCAGTACTACGGATGGTGGAAGAGCTACATAGGAGTGTGGAGTTTGGATTCTCCACACTTGGTGACAGGATGGATCATGGTTTCTCTACACTTTACCAGAGGCTGGATAGTGGCTTCCAGACTCTAACTAATATTGAGTCCATACTAGGAATTGAGGTTCCCCAGAGATGGCACACCAGGGGCAAGGCTCGAGCTCCGGTTATCAAAGTGGTGCACGTGGAATTTTGGATCATGTAATAGCTTAAGTTTTCTGAGTCTTAGCCTATTCCCTTAGGAAGATGGGATTTATTGTTGCTTAGTTGCTTACTTGTTATCTCTAGTTTCTTTTGATTTATTGCTTCCAAGAGTTGAGCCGAATTCCTTAACCTTTATATTTCATTTATAAGGTCAAGTTTCTTGTTATCAAATACTCTTTCGTAACGCCACTCAAGTTTCAGTTTCACTACTTATTCCTACCCGACTTCAGTTTCGGGGACGAAACTTCTTTTAAGAGGTACGTTGTAATACCTCGATATTTCAAAAACATTATTTACCTATAAAGATCCTTAAAAACAAAACTATTTTTTGATT
This sequence comes from Ipomoea nil, assembly GCF_001879475.1. NCBI lineage: Eukaryota > Viridiplantae > Streptophyta > Magnoliopsida > Solanales > Convolvulaceae > Ipomoea > Ipomoea nil. Next base: position 4,303,238 of record NW_017619207.1, on the reverse strand, counting down.
TCTATGAGTATTATTCTATTTACAATTACAAAACAAATTATTTTAATATAAACCATTATAAGGCTATTTATGATTTTATAAACATTACTCATACTATATATTTTATATGAGTAAATACCAGCCAAGGTCCCTCGAGTTTGGTGGTTTCACCAGCTATAGTCCCTAACTTCAGTAATTACCATTTGTAGTCCTCCGAGTTGCGAAATGTGACCTGCTACCATCCTTTCGTTATTTCTTTCCGTCTCAGTCCTTAAATGCAAGGGTAAATATGTCTTTTGACATAAATAATTCATCAAATGAGGGCAAAGTTGAAATGAGAGGTCAAAGTTCAAATGAGGTGTAGGCAAGGTATTCGACAAAATGTCTTATAGTTGTAACATTGTCACTTGGATGCTCTATTACTTTATGATAGGCCAACAAGACCTAAAATGACTTTGGATATACTTGCACACACCTTCGCTCTAGTACTTGAAGAGTTCTTATCTCTCCTCGGAATTACCACACATCCGATCCATTGCATTCAAATTTTCCATCCATTGAGAATTGAGAACGACATCTGAAAGAACTTCCATTCTCCACTCTACTTTCCATCCACCACTACCTAGACTACGTCAAATTGTTTGCCTCTAGAGGAGTTGTGAGAAAACTAGGAAGAAGAGATGTGTAACTTTGAGAAAAAAAAAATAAGGGAGAAGAGTTGAACGAGAAAAATGAGAGAAACATATCCATGAGAGAGAAATTGTCTGGTGCTTTGTGTTGTCATTTTTCATAGTTTCTTTTTTATTTTTTAAATGAAAAATGGGTTTTTTCATACGTATTGTCAATGTGTATCCCTTCCCACTACAAGAAAAATCACAATTCGCGATGGAATCTTTCCATCGCGAAAACGTGAAATTCCGTTGTAAATTGCGTTTTGCAACAAAATTTTACATTTTTACAACGGAATCCATTATGTAATGTCAAGGCTTGTCGTATTTTATCTCGCCATGAAAATAATCTATCTACATATTGTCAATTGTGTATTCCCCGGTTGTATTTCAACTTTCCCATACCGTTCCATCCATAATACCACCCGAGAAAGCACCCCCATTATTCCCTACATTTTGAGCTTTTGGTGTACAATATAAGTTAGAAAATTTTGAGACAAATTGTGAGCTTTTTCTTCTCTTGTTGGGTCTCTCATGTCAACCAATGTGACATTTCATAAGTTTTAGGGAAAATTACATTTTTCATCCCTAAGTTATAAGATAATTGTAGGATTCGTCTCTAATGGTTGATTGTGCATACTTCTCATCTCTAAGCTAGTTATAATTGAATTCGCAAATTACATCATTTTCTAACAGGATGTTAGTTCTGCTATGTTGTATGAATACATGAAGAAAGAGATCGAATAATATATTAACTATGTATATTGACTTGGAATGAACTAAGGAATACATAGCACATATAGATATTAGTTTTAATGGTAAAATAAATAGAAAATGTAGGAATACAACATATAATAAAGCTATTTACCTAAAAAGATACACTAATATAATTTTTTAGGTCCATTATATTGGAGGGGGCTAGGCCACTACTGTTAAGTTATTGTATATGTGCGCGAATTCGCCAGAAGGATATCAACAATGCAATATATCGGGAGGCCGGTTCCTCGGTCGGAATCTTGCCCAATTAAGGTTAACAAGCTAGCTAGCATGTCTGCGCACTGGTTCCCTTCTGTGCACACGTGCACAATTCTCACCATCCTCAAACAGGTCATTAATTAAAAATGGGGGAGACATTGTGCAACCATGGGGTGGTGGTGTGGTCTGAAGGAGTGTCCTTGTTCATCAATGTCTTAACAAGGGCATCATATCGTTGTCAAGCTCCACTATAACTTTCTCCGATCCCACCCTCTTTGGTTCACCATCTAGCTTCAAGCCTAGCTAGCTTCGCGAAGACCCCACAGTTCCGCCATAAATTAAAACTTGAAGTTATGCCAATGTTTCCCTGAGCATCACGAACCAAGCCACCAGCGGCATATGCATGTCCCGTGTTCCCTTTCCTTGCGCTGTCTGCGTTAAGTTTCACCCATTTAGCCGTTGGTGGAGACCACCCAATGTACTCTTTTATGGAATTTGCCGCATGCCTCACCACCTCGATCGCTAGGCTTCCTCCAAGCTAAGTATATATGATTGAAGACGCCATCATTGCATGCGTGCTTCCACAGCTCCCAGAGGATATGATATGATGTGGCAGAAATGATGAGTTCCCCAGGGATCGGAGATCGCTACCCACCAAAACTCTAGCGTGCGTGTAGCCATCTCCTACCCTCCACCAAGCTCCCTGCAGGCCAATTCAATCATTGATGAACGTGCCTTTGTGATGTTTCTCCAAGTCTGCCTGCAGTAAAGAAATTCCCATTATATTCCTGATATACTTACTCCACACCGCTTGAACCCAAAGTTTTTCCAGGTTTTTGAACGTTTGCTATAAATGGTTGCAAATTTCATCCTAAGCTATAAATGGCGTTGCAAATTTTGTCCCTAATGTTTTGTTAGAAAAAAAAAATAAAAAAATAAAAATTGGCAACATTAATTATAACTTAGGGACGAATACTGCAATTACTTATAACTTATAGACCGTACAATTTTCTCTAAATTTTATCTAAGACTTGAATGGCTATGATTCACATTTCCTTGTGTTTTCTCACAACCAATAACTTTCTTATCCCGCTTATGTGATAAATCAGAATAAAAGGGAAATTGAAGTGTTGACGTATTTCAAGTTGTAAGGAATTATAGCTCAAATAATGAATTTTTTAAGGCTTCTAAACTAGGGGAAAGAAGCAGCGAAAGGAATTAGAAAACTTCCACCAGCCTAGCGTTAAATGTTTCAATTCCAAAATTTATGCCATTAATCGGTTTGAAATTGCACTATCCAGTTTACAACACTAATAAGATTAGCACACCAAAACAATCGACTTACAATTGGAGTAAGGTGTACCATCCACAAAATATACGCACTATAAATAATATAAAAACAAGCACATTATGTTACAAGCGTTAGTTCACTATGCACAAAAATACATTTCTGAAGCTAACTCCAACCAATTAAGATGACTAAGGATCACTATTGCAAAAAGCGATCTAGGCGTCCGCTTAGGCGCTAGGCACTCCTAGACCATAGCGATTTCTCCCCTAGGCGCACACCTAGCGCCTAACTCGGCCGAGTTAGCTGAGTTAACTTGGCCGACTCGACCTTGCTCATTTTTTCATTATATATATATATATATATATATATATATATATATATATATATATATATATATATATATATATATATATATATATATATATATATATATATATATATATATATATATACATGCACACACGTGCACTGTTTTATATTTTTTAGTTAGTAGCCTAGACGCCCGCCTAGGCGCTACTCTACCGCCTGACTAGCGCCTAGCGCCTACTGCAACTATGCTAAAGATACAAACTTGTAATAACAAGGCCACGAGTTCGAATCCCATCCTTCTTGGTTTAAATCAGTCAGCTATGATTAACTAAAGTTGATTTACTTACACACCATCGGATAGTGACTGCGGTCTGCGGATAAACATTAGAAAATAATTAAAATGTAATACTTGAGTGCACATGATAAATATAGGTAAATGCAACAAACTAGGCTAATAATAATGGTTATATTGTATGGCGGCAAATTATTGTGTGGAACATGGTCTACATAGCTGTATGTTTACATATATGTTGCCTTGCTGTGTAACGTATATTTAATTTAATTTAATTTTTTTTTTTTTTTGTAATAGGGTCTAGCCCACAGGCCAGCCCACAACCCACGCGTGCTACGGGTCAATTCTGCCCCATCCCGTTAGGCCCGCATTTTTACAGGCCTATTTTTCGATGACCTTAACCCATCACATTGCAGGCAGGTGCGGACTAGCCCGCGAGCTTCGGCCACTATGACAGTACTAACTTTTAGTATATTAAAAATGTACTTTTTATTTATGAATCACACAAATGTGTTAACATAGCCATGGAATAATGATTGTTGTATGGCACTAACACAACTTAAAGTACACTTATATACATACGATTTTTTATCATCTGAATATGAATGTATATATTATATACATGAACATTAGTATATTATGATCAAAATGTTGCTAATGAAGTGTTGTATGCATCCCATCTGGATACATTTAGGGTGTGTTTAATTCGGACATGGGAATCAGAATCGGAATAGAAATGAAATACTTGGCAATGATAATGGATTTTGGTAAAAATATTTTATATGTTCGATACTAAAGTGAAATTAGAATGATTACCAATATTATTGTTTGGTAATGTATAATCCTATAATAGAAATAAAGGTTTTTAAAATACCAAGAAAAAAAATAAAAAAAAATCAAGACAATTTATTCGAATATAAAGACATCCAAAGCACCAATATGAACAAAAAAAATAAAAATAAAAAATAAAAACAAAAATCTAAAAACACTAATTCAAACTTAAAAATCAAATTACCAATTAGGAGGGAATATAATATAATAAAACCTTTATTTTATTAGGGAATGGATTTTCTAATTAAGGGGATAATCAAATTTCATAGTAGTATTTAAAAAACCTGTCAACCAATCAATAACAATGACTTTGATTCCCATTCCTAATAACTAAACCCATGAACCAAACACACCCTTAGATTCCACACAACTAACACAAGTAATTGCTTCTTTACCAATGTTTTACATATCACACAATCAAGAGAATACTCTAATTAAGACGGATGGGAGTATATAGAAACTCTGATCTTTTCCTTGGCATCTAGAAATTTACACGTAACAAATCATACATGATTTGCAGAATCCATACTGCTAGAGAAGGAGATTGGTCAACCGAGCCACCTCTGGATTCTAGTTCGGCCACCAATCAGGTTTCTTTACAAGGATCTGATTATACTCTGGCCTTGAAGTCTGAGAACATATTGAGATAAATAATTTGCAGTGAGTGATCAATGTAACACAGAATGCTTATGCCTCCCTAGATATTACAATTTATGTATGAGTAACAATATTGCATTAACAATAAAATCACAAAAGGGAACAGTATCAGCATGTTATAGGGAATTGATTTTGATTGTTATAAGTAATAATAAAAAATAATAAAAAATAAAAATTGCTGTTTTTTTTACAAGTTGAAGGGATTTGATTTCTTAGGCAGAAAGAGTTGAAACTCCTACATTAATAGGAACAAGAAGAATAAGATATACACAAAGAAAGATATAATATTTGCAAGATTCAAAAATCCAATAGGATTATGGGATCCTGTAGAGTTCTGAAGCTGTCTTGCGTTTTCCTTAATATGCTCTACTATTTCCTTCCAGCACAAAACAAACCAAATAGGAGCTATGTATCATATCTTAAATGAAATCCCAAACTAGAGGAGTATCCTTTGCAGATGAGGGCAGAAACTACTTGATTACACATAAAAAATGAACTACAACTACCAGTACCACTTAACAAGTCACAGTCTTGCACAGCAAATGATCACTAAAATTCTTCCTCTATTTCATAATCACCAAAACTGCTGCCTGAGTTAATTTCCCATGAAGAGGTAAGATGAAGCATATATATATATATTGGTGAGCAGTCTGGCCATTGATGATCTTTGAGGGAATCTGATACACACCAAGGACCACATGGACAAGAGCACTAGATAGTAACTCCCGGTGTTCCAGATAAAGATCAACATTACAGAAGCAAAGCAAATGGGAATGGAAGGAAATAATCAAGAGGTGCGATTTGTGAACGGGATGAGCTTTAATTCAGGGACGGAATAATGAATCAGTTTGTAATCTATGATTGATAACTTATTTAATAGATTATAAATATGGGCTTCTTCCTTCAGAAGGGGCATCGAGATATTGGTGAAATATTCATCTAGCTAATGAGGGGCATGTCCTAGAACTTGCTGGAGGATACCATTTTGGCATATTGGGACAAGTATTCGTGTTTGGTTGTATATAATATTCCCCAGAAGTCTATGTCTATGTAGTAATTCCTAGTGGTTGTATTATATCAAGACTAGTACTCTCTCTCTCTCTCTCTCTCTCTATATATATATATATATATATATATATTGCATGCACAACTTGGAATATATAACATTGGAACACATTCCTTCTACATTAACTCTTGTCACTTCTCTCTCATCTATCTAACTCATCTGGTATCAGTTTTTGATTTTGTCGATCCATGGCAACCCCTGTGGGCAAACCTTCCTTGCAATCGATCCTTCTTCTAGTAGGACTGTCAGTGATCTTCGACTGCTCCGACCAATTCCCTACAACAAGCACACCACTTTATCTCAATCAAATTAACCACTAAGAATTATTTGTTCTGGTGGGCTCAACTGGTTCCCTTCCTGCACCGTCACGGCCTTTTAGGATATGTTGATGGTGAGTTCTGATTGAGGAGCTTCCTCAAGCAGGGCGTCCAATCTCCCTGGACAACCAGAACTTGTATACTCCCTTGGTCTCATTTTATATGTCTAGTTCGGTTAACGAGGGAAGTTATTTTTAATTCAATTTTTCATAATATTAAGTTTAGTATTAGTATATAAAATATATAAAATTTATATATTTAGAAACTACATTAAAAGTAGTATTAAACACAAAAAATCAATTTTAAAAATAATTAAAAAATTACTAAAGAAAATAAACAAATAAGAAAGATATGATTTGAACAATGAATAGTAAATAGGAAAGGTAAAATGAGACAGAGAGAGTATTTTCCGAGGGCTGCAACTTGATTATCGCAACATGATTATCTTTTCTCACCAACAAGGGTTCTCCGATAACCATTGATGAAATTTATGATCTTTTGGCTACACATCAATTTATATGTGCAGATGACTCTCTTCCTCCTATGGTGAACGCACATGCTCCTACCGCCTTGGTTGCCCCGTTTGGAGGCCGGAGCTCTAATTCCCGTGGGGGTTTCGTGGCCAAGGTAATTGTGGCCATTGTGGTAGAGGGCAGTGTGGAAGAGGTTGGAACTCTTTGTTAATGTTTGAGGGAAAAAGCTTACTGTTTAACTCACTCACTGTATTTCTGATGATTCTATGAAGTCTGAGACTGTACAGTATATATAGGTACAAGGAAAGTTTGATAGCCACAAACTAACCCACTAGAATCTCTAACAAAACTCAAGACTCTAACACTCTTCACTGTGTTATCAGATTTGCTTGAGCTTTGGTCATTATACAATTTCTTGTTACAAACAGCCTTAGGCGCATGTCGCCTCCAGTTTGGATGCATATTTTGTTTCTCCGTTATCTCTAAATTGGTTCCCTGACACGGGTGCGACACATCATGTTACACCTGATATTGTCGAGTTGTCCAATGTTAGGACTATCATGGCACTGAGTCGTCGGTGACCGTACAGGTTTGACAATCTCCCATATTGGTTTGGCTTCAATTCCAACAAGTTCCCGTTGTTTGATGGTATGTAATGTCTTACACGTCCCTTAGCTTACTACCTTGTTATCTGTTCAACGCTTTGCAACTGATAATAATGTTTTCTTTGAGTTTCAACCTTTTTTTTCTTCACAACAAAGAAAACTCTTCTTAAGGGTGTAAGTACAGGACTACAGGGGGTCTATACACTATGGCGGTTACGTCTCCAATTGCTTTCTTTTCACCCAAAGTGTAGTCCCAAGTTTGGCACAATTGCTTGGGACATCCGCATCAACAAGTCATATGTCGTATTGTCCGAGATTGCCCTATTGCAGGCTCACTGTCCTTCGTTAATTCCTTTGTTGGTCTTGTCAGTTCAGGAAGTCTTCTCACTTTCCCTTAGTTAGAGTTAGTCTAGTTATAATGTTTTAGACCTTGTCTACACAGATATTTGGTGTCATGCTCCATATTTATCTAGTGATGGTTTTCGCCACTTTGTCATCTTTGTTGGCGATTTTTCTCGATTTTGTGGTACTACCCTATGAAAGCCAAGTATGACATTTATGTCATATTTACCAAGTTATGTGCTTGTGTTGAGCGTTTCTTTTCACGTCCAATTAAAGCAATCTAGTCTGATTTAGGTGGGGAGTATTGTAAACTCAATACTCTTGTTACCACCTTAGGAATTTCACATCGCCAATCTTGTGCTCACACACATGATCAAAACAGGAAATTCGAACGTCGACATCGTCTTATTGTAGAGATTGGTCTAAGTCTTCTTGCTCAAGGCTCTGTCTAGCACTATGCTTTTGAGACTGCAATCTATTTAATTAATCGCCTTCTGTCCGCTGCTCTTAATTTTAAGAGTCCATATAAACGATAGTTCGCTAGACTTTAGCTTTCTATGTGTTGTTGGGTGCTTTTGTTTCCCTTTATTGAGGCCTTATGATAAACACAAATTGGAGTTTGCTCAGCATCTTGTGTGTTTCTAGGATATCCTAATTCCTTTCAAGGGTATCATTGTCTAAACGGCTAAAGCTCAATAATGGGAAGATTGTTATTGCTCGATATGATCGGTTTTATGAGAATACTTTTCCTTTGGCCAAGAATTTATGTTCGCAGGATTGCAGTTCTGAGGCTTCTTCTACGGTTTTACTGTGGGCAGCTTATACAATGCGTCCAATGGCATCATCCTCAATCCCTGTTCAGTCTCCCTCATTAAATCAGGTTCAACCAACCACATGAAAGCTCCTTGCGAATGACTCATCGATAGACGATGGTGGCACAGCCTACTTCGCCAAGCACAGAACATGGAACCCTGCCACTGCCTTCCTCACCTAAGCACACTTCGATTGAGTTGCTTTGTTCACCATCCATTCCCGATGCATCACCCATGATGCCGACAACGGAACCAATTGATATGGACCAACCAGGCTCACGTCACATGCAAAGGAGTTCTGAATGAGAAAAAAGATAGAGAAGAAAAATTGGGATTTTTTGTTGAGATCCCAAACTCCCTGTTTTTTTAAAAATTTCTGCTTGTTTATTATTGATTGAAGATGACCTTTATATAGGCTAATATAATGACTTCTAATCTGACTGAGACTAAGCTAACTATCTATGAGTTCTAGTCTAACTAAACTATTCTATTATAACAAAAAAATAGGATTATGTCAAAAATAGGATTCTGTCAATTGCTCTTTCTTTCCAAATTTAGCTTTCATTGTGTTGGTCTACCTCGGCAGCAGTACCCCCTTCCCCCAGAATGCATCACTCAGTTCCCTGCCTCTTTACTCCATCAGAATCAAGTATACGGAAAAGATATGCCCAAGTTGAATGATTTAGCAATCTAAACGCCATTACTAAAATTTTGAACATGTTGTGTCCCAAGTCCCAACTCCAGCTCTACTGCTCTACTAATGCAGAAATCATCAAATAAATTCACAGATTAATCTCCTAATCATGATTGCCTTCCCTCATCTCCTAAAGCCAGGCTCCCTTATCAGTTTCAATTATATATTACTTGCAATATTGTCAAAACATATATTCCATAAATGAATCTCCATAGCATTTCCTCAACCTAGCTCCAACCTACTTTGTGTGATAGGTTTTCATTCAAGAGAGAGATTACGAGAGATCCAAAAAGGCAAAAGAAAAATAAAGGGAGTTACAATTCCAGTTGAGTAAACTTTGACATATTTCCTAGTGATTGGGTCCCCACATTAACCTTACCAAAAGTAATTAAGTTGATGGCAGATATGCAAATTATATGGAGCTAGGGGTTCAAATAGGCTAGGCCCCCTACCAAGGGACCTACGACATGACCTAGTTTGGACCTACCTTGGCCTAACCTATATAATAAAGAGGCCAGGCTTAAGCCTATTTAACTAATAGGCCTAGGTCTATATGTTTAAAGCCTAGCCTATAGGCCAACAGGTCTGGCCTATATATATATATATATATATATATGTGTGTGTGTGTGTGTGTGTGTGTGAGAGAGAGAAACATTATTATATATTTCACTTTAACTTAATATATTTTTATATTTACAAAACGAAACCAACTATATATATTAAACCCTAAAACCTAAATCCCCAATTTTCAATTCCCAGGCTTTCTTGTCTCTCCTTGTTTCCCTCCTAGCGGAGTAGCAAACCCATCCTTGCATATTGCATAGCAGTAGTGGAAGCAGTGGAGTGAAACATTTGATTGATCAACAGTTGATCTTGAGTTTTTATCTTAAATTCGATTGTGGTTAAAGATACTTATTGTCACTACCTACACACTTGCTATGTCTTACGACTGCAACTGTTCGTCTATTATTGTTATATAAGGTTCAAAAAAATTTTTAACAAATTAGTAAGCCTTATAAAGTGTATACCGTGTAGATCTTAAATAGATTCTAAGCCTATTTGAAGCCTAAAATAGAGTATGGCAAATTTTACTATGAACCATGACCCATGTAGCAGTGTAGACCATGAAGTAGGTGCTTTAATTACATTTCAATTTCATTTGACAATATTGCTCTATTTTTTAGTTTCATTTTCCGCACACACTAATTTCATTATAGCAATACTAAAGTATCATTTCATTTCACAATATACATTATTGCATGAGCTCTATTTTCCATCTACACTAGTTTAATTATAGTAATGCTTAAGTATTATTTTAATTACACTTCAAGTTTATTTGACAATATATGTTAATGTACAGCTCTGAATTTTAGTTTCATTTTCCACACACACTAGTTTTATTATAGCAATACTAAAGTATCATTTTAATTATAGTATTATACTACAGTTTCATTTGACAATATAATTATTGAATGAACTCTGTTTTTTAGTTTCATTTTCCACACATACTAGCTTCATTATAACAACACTAAAGTATCATTTTAATTTTACTACAATTTTATTTGACGACCATGGTCCACTGTATAACAACTGAGAGTATCTTTAATGACCTACATATTAAATAGGCCTTTAAAAAGGCTTCAAGCCAGGCCAGGCCTATTGTAGGCTTAAGCTTGGGCTTAAAAAAGCCTACATACAGGCTCAAGCCTCATGTTCTCATAGTAAGCCCAGGCCTAATTTTCCAAAGTTTGGTCCGGCCTAACCTATTTCTATCTCTATTTGGAGCTAGAGGTGGGCTCAAAATTCTACAAAGTAGAACTTCTTACTCACCCATTGTTGAAAGTAGGATTTAGTAATTAAGAAGTGCAAAAGAACACTGAAATGCAAACATCGCACATATCTAGTCTGGTTTTACTCTTAAATTGGCTACATAATTTTCAATTGAAGAGAAGTTATAGACAAATCAAAAAAAAGAGTTAAAGAGAAGGGTTATACGTTGATGAATAACTAAGTGCTTAGCATAACTGATTTTCCAGGAAAATGATCATGAAAAGGACTTGATGGATGGCATACTGGGCCTGGGTCATATGGAACGGCCCAAGAAAGTAACTGGATCAAGGAAGCCCAAGAAGGATACCCAATACGGAGTAACATAGGAGTTTAATAAGGATTGGCTTAGCATTCATAATGTAATAGGGATTGGGCTCATTATCCTAATGCAGTAGGATTAGGGTTTATTATTCCTAATGTAACAATGACCCCAATAGGCAGTCTAGGATTTCTATTCATTATAGGGCTCTCAACCCAAAATATGTATAAATAGACAAGGACAAACAATTTCCACTATTCACAAGCAATATTTATCAATACAAAATACCTATATTCTCTCCATATATTCTTTCTATATTTTTCCTATATATTCGTTATTTTAACGGTGATATTAGCCCGCTATTAACTACCCAAAAGTCATAAAACCAACCGGACTAATCCCTCCAAATTCAAAGATGTAATAGAAATAGTTCATTTCTAGCCTGATGTGTAGACTGAAGGGCAGAATTCATAGATCAGAGTTAATTCCAGCAATGGTCCTCCGACTATTGCGATTTTCCAAAATTAGTCCTCGTCTTTTAATTTGGACGAAATAGACCCTTGACTATCAAATTTGTTCCAGCAATGGTCCTTCCGTTAAACATCAGTTTGGTTGGCGTTGAGTGGAGGGGTACAAATGTCATTTCCTTTATTGTTTTCTTCTCCGTATATGTCTCCAGAGATGTATTCTTCATTCCTTGAATTTTTCTTTCTATTGATTCTGCTTTCTTTTTCTCAAGTTTGGCACTACTGGGTTACCCAGCGATGTGATAATCGAAGCAGATGGCATGACCTTCCATCTTCACAAGGTTTGTGTTATTCCCCTCATTGATTCAATGAAACTTCCAGTATAGTGTATATATAGATAGACTCATGGAGTTCTTTATGTGTTTTTTGTCGGCTCAGTTTCCTTTGATGTCAAAAAATTGAAAGCTTCATGAATTGATAACAGAGCAGGAGGCAAAACCCAGTGGTGCTAGAGTCCAAAACCCATATGGCGACGGCGATGGCAACGGAGAGATAGAAGAAGAAGGTGTTGAGGAAGAAGGTGTGGAGGAGGATGGGAGGAGCTGCAATGTCACATCTCGCTCCCTAATTTTCCGGGCGATTACGAGACTGTCGAGGCCGCTGCCAAGTTCTGCTACGGCGTCAAGATTGACTTGTCGGCATCCAACGTGGCTCCGCTCCGGTGCACGGGCGAGTATCTGGAGATGACCGATGAATATTCCGAGGAAAATCTCATCTCGAAGACGGAGAGGTTTTTTTCACAGATTGTCCTCAACAGTATCAAGGACTCCATCAAAACACTCAACTCCTACGAGAAGCTCTTGCCGTTGGCGGAGACGCTCGGCACTGTCCATAGATGCATTGATACTATCGCGGCGAGAGCTTCCTTTGGAGATCTGTTGTTATTCGAATGGCCGATGAGCGACGGCGCTGCCAACCGGAAAGCGATTCTCAACCAACATTTGTGGGACGGCGTGGGAGCCAATACTCGCCGGAAAGGCACTTCTAGAGGCGACGCAACGGACACGTGATGCGAAGAGCTTGCATACCTAGGAAGAAGAAAGCAATAAATGAAATGACCCTTGCACCCCTCTACTTAACGCCAACTAAACTGATGTTTAACGGAAGGACCATTGTTGGAACAAATCTGATAGTCAGGGTCTATTTCGTCCAAATTAAAAAACGAGGATCAATTTTGAAAAATCGCAATAGTCCTCGACTATTGCGGGAATTAACTCCATAGATCATGACCACTGTTCTTTTCTAATAGACAATGGCACCATACAACAACACAGTCAAGCATGAATGGATCTGGAACTCTTGAAGCCTTTTCAAGGTTAAAAGATTGACAACAGATAAATAACTGCCTTCTGATTTCTAAATGAAATTTTTATGACAAATTCCTTTGTGCTCTCCCCATGTTTAACAGTTTAAGAAACATGCTATAGATTCTTGTCAACACAGTTCACATCCTATGATCCTAATATTCAATTATTGCAATTGAGAAGAATAAGATCACCTAATCTTCACAGCACAATTCAAACCCTAAACTACAGTTATTACAATTGAGAAGAAACAGGCTTTTTCTATATAGAGTTCTTGATGAATCCCTACAACAGGTTAGGATAAGTACAGATATTGATACCATATTTACACTACATCAATCAAGCTCACAGATCAAGCAAGTTCAGAGTACTGCTTAGATTTCAAATTTTGCACAATCAATGTGAAATGAAGTAATAACACGATTCATGCAACAAGTATCCCGAAATATAATCGAAATTAGATCTCACCAGATCCTTGAATATTATATAGGCGATGACGAAGAAGAGGACGAAAAGGATCTCGAACTCGGCGAAACGGACGAATGCAAATACTTTGTTCACCGCCCGAGTCAAGAGCGACGCCGACTCGTCCCTTCTTCCACCCCTCACATCACGCTTCGCCATCGATTCGCTTCCACTTTCCAGAGAGATAATCGCTTGTTCCAAAGGAGCCTTCGACGTCGGTCTAATGATATCAATGTTTTCGAATTTTTAAATTTTAATGTGGGAGGTGTATTGATATATTGATGTAAGGGGACATTTGGTTCACGGAATTTAGATTACCTTAAGAAATGTTAGATTGCTGGAAATGTTAGATTACTACAAATGTTAGATTACTACAAATGTTAGATTACTGTGTTTGATTTAAAACTAAGATATGTAAATAAGACAACGATAACTAAAATATGTAAATAAGACAACGATAATAAAATAAATTGATTAAAAAATACAAGCCCAACATTAGTAATAAGATAAGGGAATGTGAGATTACATAAGAAATTGGAGGGTATCTCACATTCCCTTTCAATAGTTAAAAACTTAATGCGGAGGTTATCTGACATTCCCTAGGAAAGTTACATAACTTGAACCAAACATGAGAATCTTATATTACCAAACAAATATAACCTTAGTTATCTTATATAACCTGAACCGGACGCCCCCCTTAAAGATTTTTTTTTTCTTTATTTTTAGTTTTAGCTTTTGAATTGCTACATAATACAAAATATTTTAGATTAAAGTGTCATTTCGCGAACCATTTCCGATTATTCATGCAGCACCCTAATTTTTCTAAACGTTTATTTAGATCTACAAATCATTATTATTATTTTTTTTTTGCCTAGAACTTTTAATAGATTTTCCAAGTTACCTGATGACATGGCGCTGGTTTTCGGCTGATTTGGTGTCCATGTCAGCTTTATTAAAAATAAAATATATGAGATGGAGTCCACATAGCTTTATTAATTAAAAAAATGTTAAAGTGTCATCCCGCACCATGAACCATTCCTGATTATTCATGCCGCACCATGAACTTCAATAAGTGTTATTTCAAGCTATAAAGTATTTTTTTTCCACCTAGCACTTTTTGTAGGTCATTCGGTAATGAGTATGACATGGCACCGGTTTGCATCTGATTTGGCCTTATTTATTAGTGACGTGGAATCCATATAAGCTTAATTAAATAAAAAAATAAAATAAAACTGAGTTAGTCGTGACCTCCCCCAAATTCTACCCAAACCCTATTGTCCGACTCCAACGACTACTATCTGAATTCTTCGACGATTGCAGTGCGAAATCGAAAAAATCCCCAATCTGATTCTTTAATCGGCGAAATCGACGAAATTCCCATTCTGAAGATGAGGCGGCTGAAGTAGATGAATAAGGTACTGCGAATGTTGTGAACTATTATGTTGATAAATATGTTGTGAACTGCATGTAATGTTAATGTATATAATCCTTTATATTTTCTTTCCAAAGTGGGGTATGTTGTGAATACAATAAATATAATCCTTCAGCTTCGAATTTGGTACTATGTATATAATACATAGTGAATTTTGTACTGTGTATATAATATGAACTAGTGGGGTCTGATTTCTTTATCTTTTTTGAATATGTGTGTATAAATGTGGTCTTGCATAGTGCTTTGCAAGCTTATTTTTGTCAGTTTGTTATGTATAAACTATAAAGTCATAAAGGATGGTCTGTGGTCCTTACTTTTATGTTTATAATAATTGTAGTCCTACATAGTTGTTGGTAGGCTTATTGAATAACTCTGTGGAATTAATAATTCACGATGGTGGTAATTTTGTGAAAAAACCTAAGCTACAATATTTGAATGATGAGACTGAGGTAGTGCATTTGGACCCGGACTTGATATGTTATCCCCATTTACTCAAATATATAAATGAGCAAAGATATGTATCTCATCACCTTCAGTGGAGAAATTTTTTGGCAACTGAATGGAGAAATTTTTGGCCAACCACTGAAGGTGATTATGAACGGGGAAACGCTTTCTAGCCAACAGTCGGAAGAGGATCGCGATGTAACACTCCGTGTTACGGCCCCTAAAACCATTTAATTAATCAATCAATAAGCCCAAGAGAAGGAATAAATCATAATGATTAATTAGGAAAGTCCATGGGCCCTCATATATAAACCCAACCCCTAAACCCAATCCTTAGTTCCGAAAGGAATAGAATTAGCAAGCCTATAATATTAGTTCCTAATTAGGACTCCTAAATATATAAATAAGGGACTTAGGAGACACCTAGAACTTCCCACACGCCTAAACGCCCCACCTCCCCAGGAGAGCTCCAAGAATTCCCTTAGAAGAAAGCAAGAAAGCAAGAAAGCTTAAAGAAAGACCCTTCATAGCCAAGGAACTAATTAAGGCTAAGAGGTAACCCATGTCTCAACAAAACCTATTTTCATAGTTATGATTCCCCCTTAGGATTTTCCCCATATTATTGTGTATTGATGAGTTATGATGATTATTATTGATGATTGATGTGATGATCCCATGGGGCATCTTGATAATCTTGATGTTGAGAGATTCTTGATAATTATGATATTCTTGATGATTATATGGAGTTCCTGATGATTATGTGTTGTTCTTGATAATTGGGTGATGATCTTGATGATTATGTGTTATTCTTACCGAATCTTGCAATTAGAAGACGAACCGTATTCTTGTTGATATAAAAGTGATTAGAACCCTAGGTTGTATCGTATGATCTTATTCTTGGATTATCGGGTGGGGAAATCGCATGTTTGGGTGTTGATTATACTTAGAAAAGCATGATAGGTTATGTGCCGTTCGTTCCTCGTATTTGATTCGTTAATTGTCTACGGGTTGTCGTTAATTGTGTTGTAAAGTGTCTAAGCATGGTTTCGGGTTCCATAACGGTTCCCGGGGCGTAAAGTGTGTGAAAAGAGTCAATGGGGGGTAGGGGACCCGCCACCTACCCATAGCCGTAAACCACCGCCTGGCAGCGGGTGGCCGGCGGGCGGGCAGCTGCCCGCCGGCGACCCGCTGCCCGGAACAGTAGAAACCGGCGGGCAGCCGGCGGGTGGCCCACCACCCACCGGCTACCCGCTGGAAAGTCGTCCCACCCGGGACCCCGGCTTCCCCGTTTGACGTCCCCCGTTCCCCGTGGTGTCCCAACGGACCCCGTTTATCGTGCCTATGTCTAGTTTGATGTTTCGGGTACCGTTCGTAGGTTTATGAGTCTGTTATATCGCATGCTAGAGGAATTGGTATCCCGTTGACCTAGGTGAAGGAAGTATGAACCCCTTAGGACTATTCTTAGTATGTGATGGACCACGCATAGGTTTGTTATACACTTTATCCCCCTTCCCAATGTGTAACGTGGGTTGCATGTGCTTGTATGTGTTATGTGTGTGTGCTACCCCAATTCGGTTACGATCGGATTGGTTATCCTGAGCTGCGGTTCAGAAGCTGGCTGCGGTCAGATTGGTATTCCTGGCTGCGGTCAGATGACATTCTCTTGGGCTGCGGTCCACCGTTTGGTTGCGATCAAACGTTTCTATACGAGCTGCGGTTCGTCATTTTTCCTGGCTGCGGTCAGATGACATTCTCTTGGGCTGCGGTCCACTGTTTGGTTGCGATCAAACACTATGATGAGCTGCGGTTCATCGGTCGGTTGCGATCGACCCCTCCGTGTTGCGATACGGGGCAAGGTGCTGCGGGGCCGTGTCAGAGCTATATGCGCTGACCCTCATGTATGGGCATGCGATTGGTCCTGTGGCGCCAACAAAGTGTGTTATGTGTTGTGATATGGATGAGTTGTGATTATGAGTGTCTTGGGGGATGTGACTATGGGACTTATATTGGGGATTGTTCATGTTGGGTTATGATTATTGTTTATGCCTTGCCTTATCTGCCTTATCTATTGTGAACTGCATATGCTCGTTATAAGTGTTGCTTGTGTCTGGCCTTATCTGTCGAGTCATTCCCGGTTTTAAAGCTAGAGTTCGTAGGATATATCTTCATGCTCATAATGGTTTTCGTATATCTATATATATCTCTATATGTATTGTATTTCAACGCGTTGGAGTGGGTTACTAGCATCTCTCGCTGAACAGATATATTTGGCTTTCAGGCGCAGAAGAATAAGTCACTGGAGCGCGCTAGAACTTGGAACGTAGAAGTAGATAGTTCCCTTTTTGGCCTGCGTGCCATGCTTATGCGTTTACATTATTGAGGATATTAGTAGTTAGCCTGTGCACCTGAGTTCTCTAGCTCAGGTGTGGCATAGCACCCCATACTCTTGTATTATGTTTTGGGATTTAATGAGATTTCACCTTTATTCTATAAATTTTAAATGTCTTGAAAATCTGGGGTGTTACATGCGATCTGCTTGAACGGAGTACGAAGAAGGGTAAAAAGATCATCGGCGAGGCGACAGACCTCTCGATGGACTTTACGACGGACGTCGACGTTGTTCTGGAGACACTGATGGACGACATGGGGGCGTCGACTGCGCCACTGTCCATGCAGGTATCACGTGAGTGAGGTCCACCGAGTCCAATAATGACTCCCGTTGTGCCACAGGTACAGGAGGCAACACGGTGGACCTACGCTGAGACCGTGTCAGGCCAAGCGGAGCAGACGTCAGGGCAAGCAGAGGCGAGGGAGGTTGAGGACCAGGATGCTCTGTCTGACGGGGAGGACGATGATCCGCTCTGTCCAACAATCTGGTTGTCAAGGGCGGAGATAGAGCAGATCAGGGCGCCATGGAGGAAGGGGAGGACGATGATCCGTTCTGTCCAACAATCTGGTTGTCAAGGGCGGAGATAGAGCAGATCAGGGCGCCATGGAGGAAGGAGATCATCGTTAAAGTGATGGGCAGATCGATCGGCTACACGTACCTGTTGCACCGTCTCATCTCCATGTGGAAACCGAAAGGGAAAATGGATCTCATTGCGATTGATAACGGATACTTCATCGTGCGGTTTGGAGCGATAGAAGATTTGGAGCATGCCATGTTCGAGGGTCCATGGATGGTCATGGACCACTACCTAATCGTGAAGCCATGGGTGCCGGACTTCGACCCTTTCTCGGACGTCACAGAGAAAGTCTTAGTATGGATAAGAATCCTTGCTTACCTGCTAAGTATTATAGTCTAATCTTCCTCAGGAAACTCGGGAACAAGGTGGGAAGGACGATCCACGTTGATCAAGCCACGAGCCTAGTGTCGCGAGGGATGTTCACACGGATATGCGTAGAAGTCGATATATCGAAACCCTTGATTTCGAAGTTCAAATATAAGGGTCGTGTGAGATCGGTGGCTTATAAGGGCATTTATTTGGTGTGCTTTACCTGCGACATTTATGGGCATGCGCCTGATGCATGTACTAAATCAGCCAGACCAGAGATGACACACGAAGCAAAGAGGTGGAAGGACAAGTTTCCAGGGAAATGCGCGGAGTCACAGTCAGAGCAGAACCCTTTGGCAAATGGATGATCGCACCTGGGAGGAAGGGCAGAACTGGGGGCATGCAACCGGAGAGAACTAACCGTGTGGCAGAGAAGAGGAGGCAGGCCGCGACCACTGGGCAGAATGGGCAGGTTCTGGCGACCAGGTTTGCGCCTCTGGCTGTTTGGGAGGACGATGAGGATGACCATGGGGGGGAAACAATGGCAGGGAATGGTGTTGCAGAATAGGTGGTGGAGAAAGCATATGGCGGTGTAATCTCGTCAGGAGGCACTCGCACTGGGCGGCTGAGGGTATTGCTACGAGGAGATCGAACGTGATTGCGGTAGAAAAACAAATCCAGAATGAACCAAGTGCAGCAATCAGACCGCAAGCAAAGGAGGGGGATTTAACCACACGGGTACGACGAGGTGGTGGAGGGGGATCCAGGCGAGCGGCGGAGGAAGACGAGCACGTAGTCGTCAGAGGTGAGCAAGGCGGCCTAATTATCCACTCATCAAGAGTGTTGGTTGGGGATGAGGCAAGCGACCTACCGTCGCCGGTCTGGCAACCTACGAAAGAACACCACACTGACCCGCCAGAACGCGTTGACAACGAAGGGGACGTGGTAATGGAGCTAGACGGGATCCCAATGCCTCAAGAAGGCGACGAGGCCATCAATGGTCGCTGAGTGTTTGTGTTCTGTCTCTGTCTTTGTTTGTTCTCTGCTTGTCTCTTTTTGGGGTTTTGTTTTTCTTTTCTCCCTTTATTTTTTTTTTTGTTTTTATGGATTGTTTGCTTTGGAATTTCCAAGGGGCGAGTGGACGGGCGGTCGACCGTGCCCTTAAAAATTTGCTGCAGGTCTATAAGTCGAATATTCTGGGACTTTTTGAACCTAAAGTTTCTGGGGTTTAGGCAAACAACATCTGTTCGAAGCTCGGGTTCTCAAACGGGGTCCGCGTGGAAGCTGTTGGCTTTAGTGGGGACATCTGGGTCTTTTGGAAGGATCTGGTGCATATCTCAATTTTGTTCACTCATCCCCAGTTTATTTTGTTATAGGTAAATCAAAGTGGGCATTCGCCAAGGGTGTTTGCGCCAGTCTACGGCAGCCCGGCCCATCATTTGAGACGCCGGCTCTGGAGAGACCTGTCCCAGTCGAAACGAGGCCTGCAAGGTCCTTGGATGGTGGCTGGGGATTTCAATTCCGTTGTTACGAGGGAGGAAACAAGCAACTATATTTCGTTTTCTGCCCAACGGAGCTCGGATTTTGTCAACTGGGTACACAAAGAGGGCTTCATTGATTTGGGGTTTTCGGGGCCTAAACTTACTTGGGTTAAAGATGGGTCCACTGATGACGTTAAAGGGGCCCGGTTGAACCGGGCTTTGTGCAACCTTGACTGGCGTGCTCGCTTCCCTGATGCTTTGGTGGATCATTTGCCTCACGTTGCTTCGGACCATGCCCCGCTTTTGATACGGCTCCACGGGGGACAACACTCTAATCATGTTAATTTTTGCCATTTTCAGACTGCATGGATTACCCACCAAGACATGCCAATGATTGTCCGAAGGACATGGAGCTCCGACAAAAGCCTGGCGGATAATATACGGCTGGTAGCGGACGGCCTTACCGTTTGGAATAGGGAAGTGTTCAGAAATTTCTACAAACGAAAATGAAGCCTGATGGCCAGAATCGGCGGTATCCAAAAGATTCTAGCGCGCAGCTCCCATAGTGGCTTGCGCAGACTTGAGAAGAAGTTGCAATCACAACTAGAGGACACTCTTTAACAAGAGGAACTGTTGTGGTTCCAGCGGTCTAGAGAAGAATGGATAAAGTCGGGGAACAGGAATACTAAGTTTTACCACGCTGCTACTACAGTGCGGAAATCGTGAACCAAGATATCGGGGCTCAAGGATGACACCGGGATGTGGCTGCCTGAGGGAAATGAGTTACGTGACCATGTCAGGACGTTCTACTTTAATTTATTCACCGAGTCTACGGAGGTGGTAGATGGACCAACTATAGGCGCTACCTTCCCAAACATTGGCCATACGGTTTGGAGGGTGTTTAATAGGGAGGTGTCTAAAGACGAAGTTCAAGCGGCCGTTTTCGACATGAAACCGTTCAAGGCCCCGAGCCCGGATGACCTTCCAGGAGGCTTCTACCAACATACGTGGGAAGTTACTGGGGATAGCGTTTTCAATCTGGTCAGGAACGCAATTCGCACCGGCAGGCTCTCGAAGGGCGTTAATGACACCCTTGTCGCGCTCATTCCAAAACTTCAGGCCCCTAAGACGATTAAACAATTCAGGCCTATCAGTTTGTGTAACGTGATTTATAAAATCCTGACAAAGACAATTACAAACAGACTAAAGCGTGTTCTACCTCAAGTTGTAGGGCCGTATCAAAGCTCTTTTGTCTCGGGGCGACAGATCTCGGACAATGTGATTGTGTACCAAGAAGTAATGCACACCATGCGAGAAACTTGAGGGAAAAAAGGCTACATGGATATTAAGCTGGACCTTGAGAAGGCCTACGACCGGCTATCTTGGGCTTTTATTAGAAACACTCTGGTACGGGTAGGTTTTAATGATATTTGGACTAACATTATAATGACTTGCATTTCTTCGTCCAGGTTGGCAATCATTTGGAACGGGGAACGAATGGAGCAATTCAGACCAACGAGGGGAATTCGTCAGGGTGATGCAATGTCCCCGGCTATTTTTGTTTTGTGCATGGAGCGACTCAGTCATTTAATTGTGTCAAAGGTGAACAACAAGGCTTGGAAAGGTATTAAGTTGGCTCTAGCGGGGCCTATTTTGTCTCATCTCTATTTTGTAGACGACATGGTACTATTTACCGAGGCTTCATGTGAGCAAGTGGAAGTTGTCCAAGAGTGACTGAGTTCGTTTTGTAGAGCGTCGGGTCAGAAGATTAGCCTGAGCA
Organism: Ipomoea nil; assembly: GCF_001879475.1. Taxonomy (NCBI): domain Eukaryota; kingdom Viridiplantae; phylum Streptophyta; class Magnoliopsida; order Solanales; family Convolvulaceae; genus Ipomoea; species Ipomoea nil. The sequence continues at coordinate 4,281,130 of NW_017619207.1, read as the reverse complement.
AGTCTCAAGTCTATTTTTCGAAAAATACACCTCCCGATCTTGCGCAAGCGATAGCCGCTAAGCTGGACATTGCAGAGACGAAAGATCTGGGGAGATATATTGGTGTGCCTTCTCTACATGGCTGGGTAACATGTAACACTTATTCGGGTCTTTTGGATCGAATATCAGCCAGATTGGAAGGGTGGAAAGCCAAGACTCTTTCGCTAGCTGGGCGAGTCACTTTGGCAAAATCGGTCCTCAACGCTATCCCTATTTACACAATACAAACGGCAGCGCTCCCAAAAGGTGTTTGCTCTGAGATAGAAAAGAGGACAAGACGCTTCATTTGGGGCCGAAACGATCAAATAGGGGGAACAAGATGAGCCTTGTGAGCTAGGACGCAGTCACAACCGAAAAAGCGTGTGGAGACCTGGGTTTAAAGAAGATGCACGCCATGAATATTGCATGTATGACGAAGCTCTGTTAGAGACTTAAGACGGAACCTAATGCTTTATGGGCACGGACGTTAGTCACGAAATATAATCGCAGTTCTGGCTCACACCTGGACACTACCGGCAGAAGAAATACTTCAAATGCATGGAAAGGGATCAGTGCCGCAAGAGAGGTCTTGGAAAGCGGTCTCACGCACATTGTTCGTAATGGAAGGTCTACGTGTTTTTGGATGGACTCCTAGCTCACGCCAAAACCTCTGTATGAGAAGATGCGTGGTACCTTGAACCTCCCAGACCTCTACGCAAACGTGGATGAATATTAGGACCAGGCTAGGGGCTGGAAATGGGAGAAGCTACAGCAGTCTCTTCCTAACGATGAGTTGGAACGGCTGGCCGGTTATTGCTTAGCGGAGGAAGGCGTTCAGGATGAGTGGGGTTGGGGTCCAGACCCCCGTGGGCATTTTTCGGTGAAATCAGCGTATGGGTTGGCAGATACATCCAGAGGAAAGGAGGCTGACAAAGTCTGGGGACTTATTTGGGCTCTAAGGGTGCCGTCAAGAATTTCCATGTTCATATGGCTTGTCAAACACGAGAAAATTGTAACTAACTATGAGCGTACCAAGAGATACCTTACATCTAACGAATGTTGTTATCTCTGTGCAAGACAGCGCGAGGACTTGAATCACTTGTTCAGACGATGCGGTGCAGTGAAGCAAATCTGGGAGCAGTCTCTACATCGGCGGGTGGTGGAGGCCATGCGAAATCTTGTCTGGACAGAATGGCTTACGATGAACCTTCAGGGGGACATGAAATGAGGCTTCGAGGAAGGGTGGCCTGAGCAATTTGGAGTCAGACTTTGGTGGCTCTGGAGGTGGCGAAATGAGGAGATTTTCAATGATACTTTCGTGTCCATCGATCATAAGATGGACTGGTTACGTCGATGTGATGGCTAGACAGCTAGGGCCTTTGAAGGAAGAAGCTGGCCGCTGCCTAGGAGTAGTCGGGAAGACGAAGCTAGACTGGCTTGGGCTAAACCGGGGAAGGGATGGTTGAAGCTAAACGTTGATGGTAGCTGCAAGAGAGACGGTCAGGCGAGCTGTGGGGGTGTTCTCCGGTATAACAATGGTGACTGGCGAAGAGGTTTCATGTACAAAATTGGAAGATGCTCAATTGAAGCGGCGGATGCGTGGGGTGTTCTGCAGCGCCTACGTACGACAAAGGAGTATGGAGCCAGACAAATCATCCTTGAGTGCGACTCAAATCGATGGTGGATACTTTATGGAAGGGTGAAGGCTGGCGAAATCACTCCAACAACATTGCCTGCCTGTGTGTTAGAGAAGCAGCGGAGTTCACAGAGGTGCAACATGTACATGTTTACAGAGAACAGAACTGACTTGCTGATAAGCTGGCATCCATGGCGTCGTTGTATCAAGGCGGACTTCACATCCTAGAGACGCCACCGTGGGGGCTTGAGGATATGGTTGCCCTCGACCGGATAGGAGCTTCATCGACTAAACGAGTCTCTCAACAAAGAGCTGTTAATGTCATTTAGATGTGTTGGGTGTCCCCCATCCTCTGATCCAAAAAAAAATATTTGGGAGTTGCCCAATTACCCCTCAAAAAGGGAACCCCTACCAGTCGTTGATCAGAAATCGTATGGCTTACATTTTTTGATATAATATTTAGATTATGTTTTTCAATTGCCCTTACATTGCAAACAAATTACAAGTTTTCCATATAAAGAGAGAGAGAGATTAGGACAGAAGTTAGTGGCAGTGCACGTTTCCCTACACTGGCTTTCTGGTTTCTTCAAGCAATTTCATCAACTAAAACTAATTTCTTTCTTTCTTCTCTAACTTGGTTTCTTCAGAGCAATTTCATCAACCCATTTCTCTCTTTCTTCTCTACCCATGTGCCTCTCTCTTTCTTCTCTACTCTGTGTTTCTCCATCATCTTCATTCCTTAGTTAAACAAACCAGGTATAGATGGAGATAAGCAAAAGGGAAGAGAGATTTCGACAGGTTTGCTATCAATGTGTATGGAAAATACAAATTTGTCAGATGTTTCCTTCTCAATTACATTATCCTCTGGGTAATAGCATTTTTGCCCGGGTAACTCCGAATTTTAGTAGCTTTTGGATTAGCTTATTGCATTGTCTAGCAAATCAACCAATTGTCTACTGATTAGTTTGAGTTCCCATATATTTTACAGGCATTCCGACGGTAGGCACAGAGATGAGTGAATTATACAATGGTCTGTTTAATTACCCTCCTCAAAAGTCTCTATCGCACCAGTATATGCAGATGAGTGTTTTCAGTTGCATCATTTCTGATTGCTGTGAGTTCTACCAAACTGTAAGTTCTAAAAACTTTTTGTTTTTTTTTTCTTCAAATTTATTTGTATAAAATAAGTGATTATATAAGTTTGTATTCTCTTCTTCTTCTTTAGAAGTCTCAAAATTATGAAATTGGTGTGTTTAGCTTGCATGTCAGGAAATTGGTTTCGGTTTCTCCAGTTCAGATAGAGGTAAGTGTCTTTCTTTCCTCTTGGTAATTTTTAATCCATTCTCATTTCGTTTCCTCTATTTTCTTAGTTGTGTGATATTGAGCTTTTTTATATGGATGTGGTTGTTGAATCTGGGTTAAGCATGTAAAATTGTTCCATCTGGATTTGGAGATTTCTGCACACTGATTCCTTACATATTGGTAATTCTAAAATGTGTTGAATGTGAATTTTATAGATACATGGTTTAACCCGCTCTTTGAATCTGTCATTGTTGACCACCCATGTTTTAAAAAAAAAAAAAAAATTGTTCTCATCTTTGTTTGTGTTTGACACCTTCTTTGTGATAATCAATGTACATCTGAATCTACAAAGTAGTTATTGGTGTTTGTTTTTACTATTACTATGGTATGTATGAAAAAATTGAAAATGATGTTACTGCATTTTTTCATTATCGTTTATTAAAAAATGGAGAAATAATGATGTTTGTTTCTTTGTCCTTATTTCTTAGCATTGAGTGATATTGTTGTCCGTAGAGGTAATAAATAAATAAATAAAAATTAATAGTTTATAGGGAACATCAAACTATTTTTTTTTTTAATATTACTCTTCTCCATTACATGCACTTTGTTTGGCTAAACCTTCCATAGTTGGGCTGCTACAACATTCAATCTGCTAGAGCTGTCAATGCGGGCTGGCGGGGCGGGGCCCGCCAAAGCCCGCCTTTTGGCGGGGCAATACGGGCCTAGGTAGGGGCAACCTGCCCCGCCCCACGGGCCCCCGCCAAAGCCTGCCTGTTTTTTTTTTTTTTTTTTTTTTTTTTTTAAAAAAAAAAAATCATGTGTGATGTGTCCATAAAATCTAAACTCTAATTTGACTATGCTAATAACTTAATTGCTATCTACTTAAAACACTTATTCATATGAAAAAAAAATTCGATTATTCGACTATTCGATTATTTATCAGTTATGAAGGTGTAATAACCGCGGTCACCGAATAACCGACACTATTATTTATATTATTATATTATACATATATATATATATATATATATATATATATATATATATATATATATATATATATATATATATATATATATATATATAACTAAAAAAAAAAAAAAAAAAAAGAGGCGGGCTAGGCGGGGCGGGCAAAAAAACCCGTTTTTAAAACGGGCTTCAAAAACACGAGCCCACCCCGCCCTTTTGGCGGGCGGGACGGGAAAGCCCGGCGGGCTAAGCCCATTTTGACGGCTCTACAATCTACCATTGTTGACCACTCATGTGTTTTTGTCTTTTTTTCTTTCTTTCTTTCTTAATTCTCTTCTCATTTTCGCTTATGTTTTACACCTCTTTGTGATAATTAATGTATATCTGAATCTACAAAGTAGTTGTTGGTGTTTTTTTTACTATTGCTATGGTATGTACGAAAAAATTTAAAATGATCTTACTATTTTTTCATCATTAGTGTTCATTACAAAAAATAGATAAATGATCTTTGAAAGATTTTTGTGTGTATGTTGTGTATCACAGGTTCACAGAATGCATGTAATATATTTAAAAAAATGTATTTATTCTGAAAAAATGAAATAGAAAATTCTAAAATAATTGTTTGTTTATGTCAACTCTCATGTTTATAATTATTGACATATGTTAGTGTGTGATTTATGATTGTCTTGAATGATTTATGCTTTTGTTTTGTGCCTTAAAGGAAGAATAGGCATTCTGAGTATGGAATGAAACCAAAGATCAACAAATAAAAATGAAAAGTTGAAAATGATCTTCCTGCATCTTCTCTATTATTGTTCAATAAAAAAAAAATGGAGAAATGATGTTTGTTTCTCCCTTCCTTATTCAATTAGCATTGAGTGGTAGTAGATGAGTCATGATCACGAGTAGTTCCTTTTTGACTCACAAGATAAACATTCTGTTTTATTTTTTTTGGTGAACAACATTATGCTTTAATTATACATTCAAATGCATGTAATATAACAACAAATCTAATATACATATATATATATATATATATATATATATATATATATATATATATATATATATATACAATCTCCAACTTTTTATTTAAGTATTTTTTTTATATTAGATTATGCTTTTGTTTTGTGCCTTAAATAGGAATTCTGAGTATGGAATGAAACCAAAGATCAACAAATAAAAATGAAAAGTTCAAAATGATCTTACTGCATCTTCTTCATTATTGTTCATTTAAAATAAAATGGAAAAATGATGTTTGTTTCTCCCTTCCTTATTCACTTAGCATTGAGTGGTAGTAAATGAGTCACGACCACGATAGTTCATTTTTGACTCACAAGACAAACATTTTTTTTTTTTTTTTTTGTGAACAACATTCTGCTTTAATTATACATTCAAATGCATGTAATATAACAACAAATCTAATATATATATATATATATATATATATATATATATATATATATATATATATATATATATATATATATATAATCTCCAACTTTTCATCTAAGTATTTTTTTTACATTAGATTATTTTACACTTATGACTAATATTTTATTCTTCTTCAATTTTCAAGTTTCCAAAAAACTATTTGCTTTAAAGAACAGCTTATAAGGTATATTTTATTTGATTCATAATGGTTTTTTTTTTTTTTTTTTTTTTTATTGCTGTTTATGTGTGTTTTTGCTAATTTTTATGTGATTTCCTTTAAATCGTAATTTTGGTGTATAGTGCATTAGCAATGAGCCATATTAGTGACACAGAGCATGTTGATGAAGGTCAACAGTGTAGAAATGTTCAAAAGAGATGTTTTGATAATATGTCTAAGCAGGAACGTAGAAACCTACGCAGTAGGTTAGCTACTAATGCTTTAGCGGTTGAAAAAGAAAAGAAGACTTCTCAAACCAAATCACATTATAGTGTTCCTATTAGATCAGGTTTAATATCATCATCATCTTTTTATGCTTTGCTTGGTTAATCGAATTATATGTCATCATCAATTGAACTTTTACTAATTGTTTTTTTTTTCCTTTTTTTTTTCCCTTTTGAATGATAAATGAATATGTGAATCTACATTGACATAATTTATATTGTGATTAAATGTAACAAATTGGTGATTGGAACTTTGACATTTGAATTAAGAGAAGATAATTTTGAAAATCACCCTTTTAAATTGTCTGCCGTATGTGATTGCACATGTTGTGGTGCAGAACGCATTCAGTATGAACTACCTAGATTTTGTTGTCGTGGTGGTCAAATCAAGCTTGTTTCTAATGCAATGCCTTTGTGTATTGAAAAACTTATTCATTGGTCGTGATGATGCTTCAAAGCATTTTAGGAACTGTGTTAGAACTTATAATAACACATTTGCATTTACGTCTCTTGGTATACACATGCAATCATGACAAGGATTTGTGTAGACGTAACAAAGGAATATATACCTTCATAGTTCAAGGACAAATGTATCATCTAATAGATGATCTTATACCCTAATAGTGTTAATTTCCACGTAAGCGGTAAATAAATAAGACAAGTCCAATCAAAACAAGTAAGTCTTCTATTGATCGGGTGAAGGACCTAAATACAATCTACACTGGCTATTTCGAGGGCCAACTGACTGCGGTCGGGATGCTCTGACGATAGCCTATCGATCATCCAAAAGTCCTCCACACTGTTGCAACCGCGGGTATTTATAGCCGCTGGGCCGGGGACACAAGTCCAGCCGTTCGGCATGTCACTCATGTAGCAACCACGTGTCCTCCTCCCGGGAGCCCTGCCTGTCAGCGCGTAATGTTGCCATGTGTCTCTTCTCGACTCTCTCGCCTAAGGCCTACCGATCGGGAACCGGGGACGTCGGTCGGGTGATGCCCGGTCGGGAACCGACCGGGTTCTTCTAAGAAAGTCCGACCTGTAACCTGCACAGATAAGAATAGAATACGGAGGCATGTCGGTTGGGATATTCCCTACCAAGAGCCCCCCAGCCCGGGCCTTTTTTACCGCCCGGGAAAAAACGGGACGGGATGAAGAAGTCCAACCGTCCGCCGTCAAACCGACCGGCCAGCTGTCATTCCTCCGCGCCACGTGTCAACCTCTGCGACCGCAACGGTCGCCTCGGAGTCTGGAGCGGTCGCGTCAAGCAAGTGGGCCGTTTCCCGCCCAAATGTCTTCCTATAAATAGGCCTTTATGGAGCTCATTTGAACTTTTACCAATCACCTTGAGTCGATCAGTACATCTAGAGCGTCCCGAGCAGATACTTCAGCAAGTCGGTCAAGCAACCAACCTTCATCCTTCTCCAAACAATTGCTTTCACTAGGTAAGTCCTCTATCCTTGGCTTTATTTTTCTGCTTTACCTTTCTTCATAGTAGCCAAATACGGGCGTTAACTGACCACGACCCGAAAATATCCGAGCCCTAACACAATCCCGACCGACCTTTAGGAAGACATAATGTCAGATACAGACAGCCAAAACGCCTCAATCGCAGATTATGACGACGCGGTCGAGCAAATAAGCGAAAAGGTGGACATCATGTCCTATTCATTAGAGGTCGTTCAATGACCACAGAAGACCCCCGAGCGACGTAGGTCGTCTAGCTCGGAGGGAACGTCGAGCTCGAGTGGATCGGGCAGCTCGAGTAGTAGGAGCGGCCAAACGACGACGAGCGGGCAAGGCTCCCCGACGGGCGGTATTCGGGAAACGCCGACATGGATTATTGGGGATTACCCACAAGCTGCGGCTCAGGCGGATGGTCGGGAGGGTACACCAGAGCCGGTTGAGGAAGACCCGGCCGCACCGGCTGCTGGGGGATATGCATTCTTGAACAGCGAGAATGTCGAGCGGCAAATGAGCAAGCTGACAAAGGGGGAAGCGGCCAAGATTGCCGCAAGGCTTAACGGTCGGGTAGAGTTCGACACTATCCGCCAGCTCGGGAACATCATCGATCGTCACCGGGGAAAGTGGATCAGGATGCATTTCGATTCCCTGGTGGCCCCGATCACTTTCCCCTTCCCGGCCCTCCTGACGGCGTTTTTGGGCTACTATCAGGTAGTCCCGGCCCAGATTTGCCCGTACGCGCATAGGATCCTGGCCTGTTTTCCTCAAATCTGTGCCCGGCATCAAGTGGCGTGCACGATGGAGCTATTTAACTTCATCTACCAAGTGAAGGTTCTCCCGGCCACGTATGGGGGCGGGTTTTTAATGATCCAGTCCCGGGCGGATTTATGCTCGATCGACAGTCTGCCCGGGAACAACCAGGGGTGGAAAAATAGGATTTTCTCAGTCAAGTATGACCCATGGATCCTCCCGGTCGAGAGGGTGTGGAGCACCCATTACAGAAAGCAAGTGACGCCGGTCGAGACTAAAGCTCTCCGGGACGCCGTCGCCAAGATCTCGAGCGAGATCCACGAATATAAAATCTTCTGCACGGCAGAGCTCTATGAGGAAGCCCGATTGCCACCGCCGCGGTACGACTTGACAGAGAAATATTTGCCCGTGCCGGGGGGCATGACGATCGTGCGGGCGGCTGCTCGGGTCGAGTCGGCAGACGAAGGTTCTAACACTAACCAATCTCCCCAACCCAAACTCCCCGATCACTACTCACTCCTGATCTAACCATCTTGCGATTTGTTTGCAGAAATGGCCCCAGGAGGATTTGATGAGGAAGGCGCACCATCACCCCCCCCCCCCCCCCCCCGAGCCAAGATCTCGCTCGGGAAGAAGAAGACGGCGGCCGGGTCGTCTAGGGGAGAGCAGATCCCTGTTGCCCGGCCACTGGGCGCGACCACCACCCTCACCACAGATGAAGGGGGCATGGTCAAAACATCGGAAACCCTTGTCACCCGAGTGACTACCCGCAAGGGTAAGGAGAGGGTGACTGGGAAGGATGTTGACGAGGGCGCTACACAGAAGCGCCAAAAGAAGGAGAGCGCCCCGAGCCCCCCGGTCGGGGCTATTACGGGCGACGTGTCTCTTCTCACCTAGACCGGCAATCTCAGGCCGATCTCAGAGGGCGTGTCCAAGTTGACCCCGACCCAGATGGCCGAGAAGATCAGCCATGATTTGGTCGAGGTAAGGACCATTCATCTTCAAGGAAACGCCGATCTCCAAGCAGAGCTGAAAAAAGCTAAGGATGATCGGGCCCTCGCGGAAAAGGTCGCCCAGAAAGCGCTCGGGGAGGTTGCCGAGCTGAAGGCCCGACTGGACAATCCCGTCGAGTTGGCACGATTCCTTTATCAGGACACGGAGTCGGGCACTCGGTTCTTCCGGGAGATTTGGAAGACCGTGGTCAGTGAGGAGCTGTTATGGTCGTTCGACCGCTGGGGGTTCAAGTCCAGCCAACGGAGGATGCGGGAGAGGACTCAGAAGAACATGGAGCAAGCGCTCGAGGGCGATGATCTCAAACTGGTCTTGACGACCCTCCCTACAGAGATCCCCGACCCCGGCCTGGCTCCTTTTGGCCCTGAGGACGAAGTTGCCGAGCCGAGCAGTACTGCGAAGAAGTAGTTAGGTCGTGTAGATTCCGACCAATGTAATCTACTTCTTCATTTTTGTTTTAAGTAGACCTGATCGGGGGCCCAATCCCGCTTTTGTACCGGGCACCTTTTAACAATTAATGAAATCACTTTTTTGTCCATCTTGTCTTGCTCGGTTTATTTTGATGCGTTTTACTTTTATCTGCTTGTATGCCAGTCGTTCATTGCCCGACCCCTTGGCCTCCAACCCTTTGGCCTAATGGCCTGGTCGTGCGTGTTCGAAATGTCAAACTTTTTTGCTCGGGGTATTCCCGATCACTCGGCCTTGTAACTTCCTTCCTTCACCCTAGCCCCCACACTATTGTGCACACAAGGCACGAGTAAGTGCGACAGTGGAAAGAAGTTGGACGGATCGGGGAATTTTTGATATAGCTCTGTTTTCTCCGATCGATGGCGTGACCCGAGCATCCGCCGAAGATGAGCGCAATAGACAGTCGTTAGAATTCGACCGGCCAAGTAGTAAGTGGCTATTAGAGCCAATTAGGTAGACGGCTATCAGAGCCAATTAAGTAGATGGCTATTAGAGCCAATTTGTTGCACACCCCTATCGGTCGGAACCGAGGGAGAGGTGTTGTGTTGGGCGAAAAACCCATCTTCATTGCTGATGCCGAGTCTCGATTGGGTAGATTCCGAGCGCGACTGGTTGGTATAGCAGATTTAAAACAACCTACTGCATGCTTAAACATTTTAAAACAAAACCGATCGGGCCTCCGTATGCAAATGTTCGAGCAATCACCGATCGTATATACATTAACTCTTCCCGTTCACAGACGGTTAAAAATATTCACAACAAATAATTTACAAGTACTGAACGACGAACGGTGGCCACTCGCAGGTCGAGCCCCCACTTCGTCAGTAATTACGAAAAACGAGATAATGCCTAAACAAGACGAGGTGCTCGGAATTCCAAGTACCCTCGATCTGCCTACCGGTCGTCGTCTCCAGTCGATAGGTTCCCGGCCGTATAACAGCAGTGATGACATACGGACCTTCCCAGTTCTGAGCTAGCTTTCCTCCTTCCAAAGGCTGACTGGCTTCCCGTTGGCGTAGAACGTAATCCCCGACCTGAAAGTACTGAGGATTGACCCGGACATCCTTTGAACTCTTCACTCGCTTCTGGTACTCCGCCATACGCCGAGCGGCTAGCTCTCTCTTTTCCTCGACCCCGTCAAGATCCGCGACCATTGAGTGTTCGTTTTCCTCTGCATTGTAGGTTCGTTCTCTGGCGGTCGGGATCCACGCCTCGATCGGGAGTCGGGCTTCGGCCCCATAGGCTAGGGCGAACGGTGTCTCCAAAGTCGCTTCCCTCGGGGTCGTCCGATAAGTCCACAGAACATAGGCTAACTCATCGGCCCAACTACGACCAGCCGAGTGCAGTTTCTTCTTCAAACCTTCCAGGATTGTCCGATTGGCATTCTAGACCTGTCCATTTCCCCGAGGGTAAGCCACCGACGACCGGATGTGGCAAGGACCTAAATACAATCTACACTGGCTATTTCGAGGGCCGACTGACTACGGTCAGGATACTCTGACAATAGCCTATCGATCATCCAAAAGTCCTCCATACTGTTGCAGCCGCGGGTATTTATAGTCGCTGGGCGGGGGACACAAGTCCGGCCGTTCGGCATGTCACCCACGTAGCAACCACGTGTCTTCCTCCCGGGAGCCCTGCCTGTCAGCGCGTAATGCTACCACGTGTCTCTTCTCGGCTCTCTCGCCTAAGGGCTACCGATCGGGAACCGGGGATGTCGGTCGGTAATGCCCGGTCGGGAACCGACCGGGTTCTTCTAAGAAAGACCGACCTGTAACCTGCACAAATAAGAATAGAACACGGAGGCATGTCGGGGGCTAGGGTGAAGGATGAAACCAATGCTCGTCAAACATTAGCTTACTTGCACGGGTCCCCACAGACGGCGCCAAAATGATAGTGTTAATTCCCACGTAAGCGGTAAATAAATAAGACAAGTCCAATCAAAGCGAGTAAGTCTTCTATTGATCGGGTGAAGGACCTAAATACAATCTACACTGGCTATTTCGAGGGCCGACTGACTGCGGTCGGGATGCTCTAACAATAGCCTATCGATCGTCCAAAAGTCCTCCATACTGTTGCAACTACGGGTATTTATAGCCGCTGGGCCTGGGACACAAGTTCGGCCGTTCGGCATGTCACCCACGTAGCAACCACGTGTCCTCCTCTCGGTAGCCCTGCCTGTCAGTGCGTAATGCTGCCACGTCTCTCTTCTCGGCTCTCTCGCCTAAGGGCTACCGATCGAGAATCGAGGACGTTGGTCGGGTGATGCCCGGTCGGGAACCGACCAGGTTCTTCTAAGAAAGTCCGACTTGTAACCTGCACAGATAAGAATAGAACACGGAGGCATGTCGGTCGGGATATTCCCTACCATACCCCATGGTCATTCACCCCGTAATTTGCAACTCTATTTCTTTGACACTGAAACAGAAGTAGATAATAGAGTTGGATACGTTGATCGACTTGATAGAAGTATAGTTAGTGATCTGGTTGAACTTATGTCCCAAAACCCATATGCTCAGTTCTTTAGAAGTCTCAAGGATGTCAACTTTGGGGATGACTTTGTTATAAGTTTGAACTCAACCACATCATTAGATCAGAGAGTTTATAATTTGCTAACAGCTTCACAGGTTGTTGCAATATGGCTAGAGAATGATTCTGATAGGGTTCCAGCTAACAGAAACATTAAGGTGTATGCATGTAGTGGGCATTAAGGATTTCTTTTGTCAAGATTTTATTCACTCAGCTAATATACTGAGTCTGCAGCTGAAATCAAGGCACTTCAACTTGTGAAGAACTTACTAGAAAAAAATGGCAGAAAAATTACTGACTTTAACTTAGTTGATCCTGATATTTATCTCTCTGATTCCCAAAGACAATATAAAGAAATTGAGGCAGAAAGAAACTTGGGAGTCAATGAGCATGACTTGCATTGTATTGACAAATTAAACAACATCCAACGATTGGTTTTTGATAAAATTATTACTGCTGTACATTCAGATTTTGGTAGAGTCTTTTTTCTTGATGGCCCTGGTGGAACAGAAAAAACTTTTCTTTATAGATGTTTATTGGCAAAGGTTCGGTCACAGGGATGGATTGCACTTACCACAGCGAGTTCAGGTATTGAAGCTTCAATTTTACCAGGTGGTAAAACGGCTCATTCTCGATTTAAGATTCCTATTGATGGGGATAATAGATATGTGTGTAATGTTAGCAAACAGAGTGCAGAGGCTGAATTGCTAAGGCATAGCAAGTTGATTTTGTGGGATGAAGCTTCCATGGCCAATCGTAGGTGTGTTGAGAGCCTTGAAGTATCACTCCGAGATCTAATGAATTCAGATGACACTTTCGGAGGAAAGGTTGTAGTTTTTGGAGGTGACTTTCGTCAGACATTGCCAGTTATTAGGGGTGGGAAGAGAAAAGACTTCATTGAAGCAAGTTTGGTAAAATCACCATCAATATGGCAAAAAATTTCAACATTTGAGATTAGATGAAAACATGTGTGCCAGATCAGACCCAGGATTTTCAGATTATTTGATGGCATTGGAAATGGAACTGAGTCGACTCTGGTTGATAATAAGATTAAAATTCCAAATTTTGTCCTCCTCTAATGTCAACTACAAAAATCTTCACTTGATGTTTTGTTTAAAGCAATCTACCTAGACTTAAACAACTTTTTCAATGATCCATATTCATTGATGACTAGAGCACTTCTAACTTCAAAGAATGAATTTGTTGATGATCCACGTTAATTGATAAGTTTCCTGGTGTAAGTAGGTGTTATGTGAGTTATGATGAGCCCCTTGATTCAACAAAATATCTGCATTGTGAAGATTATTTGCATACTCTTTCACCATCTGGCATGCCTCCACATAAGCTAATACTCAAGAAAAATTGTCCAATAATATTGCTGAGAAATTTGAATCCATCAGAAGGATTGTGCAATGGTACTAGGCTAATTTGTGAGGAGTTAAGAGATTTTGTCATCAGTTGTTACATTGCAATAAGAGAACATAAAGGAAATCATGTGTTTATACCACAGATACCATTGCAGATTTCAAAGGATGATAGTTGTCCCATTCCTTTCAAGAGACATCAGTTTCCTAAAAGAGTTTGTTTTGCCATGACAATAAATAAAGCTCAAGGTCAAACTTTGGATTTTGTTGGAATATACTTAAGAGAACCAGTCTTCTCTCATGGACAATTGTATGTTGCCATGTATCGAGCAAGAAAGTCAGATTCTGTTAAGCTAATAATACACAGTGAAAAGGATGAAAATCAGACCACTAATATAACATATAACATATAACATTGTGTATCC